>NW_027512566.1:300000-453903 GCF_048772815.1 Callospermophilus lateralis
AGTATGAAAGCAGAAATCTAGGTAAGATTTGAAGCCCAGAAGGGCATTGGGGACTTGAGTGGGATACTTAGCTTTGAGTAATGTGCAGCACAGATGTCTCAGATAAATCAATATACACTGGCATCGTACCTTGTACCTTGGATATTGAATGTTGAAGAGAACATCCAGTCAAAAACCAATAGTCGGCAGGATTAGGAAGGTAGTTGGTAGGTTTAGAAAAAAGAGTGAGTATAGGATTTGGACCAAAAGTTCTTTAGCAATAGAATTTAGTGTAGAGAGTGTATGTAAATGTAAGCACATGTGAAGAGTCAGTCACAATGATGAACTGGGGAAAAATATAGGAAATCAGATATCAATAGAGACATTAGGAAATCAAGCAAAGTATAAATTGTGTGATAGGGTTAGACATTTTCAACAGGTTTGAAGTTGAATATATAATCTTAGGAAGAAACAAATATGTAGTCAAAAATAGAATTGATATTTGAGAGCATTAGGCAACCTGGACATGGATGTTTTTAGTAATCCATGCTCACTTTCCATTTACGCTTTGGTACAATTGTAAGTGTGACCTATGCTTTTTGTGTCCAGAATATTTCTGTAATAAAATGTGTATGTAGATCAGGTGACAATCGTATTTCTTCCACCAATTCTGGGAGCAATATTTTGAAGACTTACAAATTACTATGGGGGTACAAATAGGTGTACCCTGTTTCTATGAATATAGACATAATGCATGAATAGACCATATTGTGAATAAATAATATAACTGGATCCACTTTAAATAATGAATTGAATAAATATCTGAAAATTTATAAGAAATTTTATATTGATATGCAATCATTCATTCCAACCAGTTATATATCTAACGATCATCTTAGGGTTACGGTTTATCATGAAGGGTGTGTGAGTTTTGGTTCAAAATTGATTATGGAAATCGAAAATAATATATTTGGAAAAAAGTCTCATGAATAGACCAGTCAAGAGACATAGAGGAATACATGTGTTCTGGAGCAGGAAGTGATTGAAAGTGAAACAAATGCCTATAAATTTGCTAACTAGTGAATAAAATATATATCCTATGATGTGCATAAACTGATGAAATAGTAATGTACCAGTGTGGAATAAAAATTAACGTCAAAATACACATCATGTCCCATAGGAACCTACATGCATTAATGTTAAACTGGGTCAGTTAATGTACACATATTAGGATTTGTATGCACCTTTTACTGAAGTTAGTTTTCAGTACTAGGAAACAAATATGTATTTCGGGTGGATGAATATTTCTAAGAATAATCTTGTGAAAAGTTGATTATTAATCCACATACATGAACATGAATGAATTTAGGGAGTGTATATAAGACACATATATTTCATATTTTTAAAAATATGGAGAGTATATATATATATATATATATAAATATATATATATATATATATACACACACACACACACACACAAACACAGACATTAAAAAGTAGCAATATATATGCCAATCAAAATTCATCATGAAATATATATCATAAAGATGCAAAAACATTCATTTTAGTGAACATGGGTTTATGTATAATGTTGTTCCACTGGGAAGCTCACCCATAGGTTGAATTTTCAGTTCCAACAGCGTTTAGGAGGAGAGATCACTTCTCACAGTTTGTATCTGCTAAGTCATATATCTTACAAGGATGTACGTGTGATACCTTGTAGGATTCTTTTTGTGCATATAAAAATACATGTGCTGAATAGGCTCCAGAGAATGGGAGACCGTAATTCACATATTTGTTAACTTTAAAACACATTGAGAACTATTTCAATTAAATATTGAATAGATTTATAACACCTACCCTTTATCATGCAAAAGGCAAGTCCAACTCTGAACTGCAAGTATTTATGTACTGTTTGGGTTACTTTCTTCCATCATATTAGGATTAGTAGTCAGAGTCTAGTAGAATATGTGTTAGTGTCAGGGATTCAGAATTTCAAATGGAAAAAAGGAAAATTAATCTTCCAACTCTCATCCAGAACAATGCCTTGTCATTACCTTCGCCCCAAGGAAGACACAATTAGAGTAGAAGAGTTACAAAATCTGTGATTACATTTCTGGAATCGAAAATGCTCAGGAGTGCACAAACTTGGAGGTGGTATAGGAGTTTCCAAAAGTAAGGACAGGGTACACACTCCACAAACATGAAGCTCTGCTTGCCTAAAACTTTTTGAGAAACTGCCAGTGAAGTTGGGCACTGAAATATAGGTTGTTGTCAGGAGTTAAGCTTCCTTTGTAGTGAGACCCTCAAAGCTGGGTCTTCATCTATGTGACCTGGAGGACATCGTTTCCTATTTTTCAATGAACACGAGGCAGCAGTGCTCAATTCTCTCTTTGTAGGTAAACTGTGTCTCCCTGTGTGGACTGTGAAACAATTTGGTCATCCTCCACTTTTCGTGGTGTTTCTTGCTGCTGCACTTGGAGTTTGGTTCATGCTTCACAAAATACAAGGAGTTCAACTGGGAAACAGTGCTTGAGGTATTTCTGTCACGTGTGGTGGGTCAGGGTCTGCAAGAAAATTCACCAACCAGGCTTCTAGCTCTCAAAGATTGCCCCCTTGTCCATAGCAACCTGATTCTGAACATTGCCCTGAAACTACGCCATATAACAAGATGCCTTTACATATAAGGGTCTGATGTCTGCACTCTGTCAGTTACAAGCCATTTGGAAGCCAATGGCAGATCCAAATGGCCCCACCATGATGTTTTATCACACACCTGTCCACCACTGCTCTAGGCCCACTACTCAGCAGGCTCCAAAATACTGGCATCTCTGTTCTAAACAATTTTCATGAAACCCTGTCAATCAAGGCACTGTCTGGTACACTCATGGTAAGCAACAGGACATCGAAAGTTTCTGCAGTTCCACCTGGTCATGGAAAATTCAAAAATTTCCTGCTATTTATCTAGCCATTTTTCAAGGATGACTTTGGATGCACAATTATTCAGGAACCATTAAATGTTGAGAAAGTTCATTTCAAAGAAAATTCTAGAGAACTCTCACAGGCAAGGCTTTCCAAAGAGTGGACAAAAGGTCACTGAAGCCAGGACCATTGAGATCTACAATGTGAGGTCCTATGTCTTTTGACTCTCAACTATGGCTGCCAAGTCTTTCAGAATAAAATCATGTGATATCCAGGCTGAGATTCCCAGTTCTTTGTGGAAAGCCACCCTGGTCCTAGATCTCAGGTTCCAAGGGCGACTCTCATGTGTGGCCTCCTAAAATCCCAACACAATTCATGGCAATTCTTCTCTGAGATCAGTTTCAGATCTCAGTCTCTAAGTGGAAACACACCAGAGTTCAAGCCCAGTTGACCCAGTCATCTCTTCCAACCGCCACACCAATGACCAGAATTAAAACCAAAACACTCCCACATGGCCCTCATTTTCTTCCATATAGACACTCATCATAACCTTGGCTGGAAGTTTTTATGAGGCACACAGCCCAAGACAAAGTCAAAATAAGTTCCCTTGCCCTTCATTTGTCTAAAGTCAGTGTTTCCTGGACAACGTTCCTGTGAACCAGGACTGATCAAAGATGTCTGCCATTAATACTGTTCTGCTTTTCCAATTTGAGGCATACAGACTGTCGGGTATAGTTTCTTTATGTAATTTGCAGTCATGAGAAAACCCAACCACCTATGGGCTAGCCTCTGCATGGCTTGAAGAACTCAGTTGACCCAAAGATCCCTGTTATCACTTGATGGAGATCAGGAACCTTACAGAGGAAGGCAAGAGACTTCATCACAATGACTTCTCTTTTGGCCATTTTGGATTTGGATGCACACATGGGATCTTTCTTTAGATCCATCAGGTGCTGAGAATCTAAGCGATAATCTCACACTGCACTAAGAGGCTGATTCAGACATATCCCTTTGCAAAGCAATTAAGCCAGGAGCCACAGGTGATGCCCATTTATTTCCATTTGAAAACTGATTTTTTCAGGCATTGGAAATGTGTGGCTTTAGGCAAAGTCCTTCCTTTCATTCAGGGCAACAGAACAATAGGTAAGCAAAATACCAAAGCAGATTTTCTCCACTGAGACTTTCCTGGTCACACTGATATCTGAGTTTTCTGAGATATTCACCATTCTCTTCAGCTATCCAGTACATGGCCATGTCCCAGATTGTGGAGGAGATACATATCTTGAACACAAAACCATGAGCCTATGGGAGAGTGACCAGATTCAGGAAGATATCAGGAATGTAGGAAGGTAATAGGTGTTGCCCATCCATAAGGTAACCTGCAGTCCATTCATAAATTGGACAGGATGAATTCTGCGAAGAATTCTACTAGACAGGACACATCTATTGATGCATTCTCTTTTCTATTGTCTACAACCACAAATACAGTGGGATACCCAGACATAGAAACACTCACCTTCTCAAAGGACTTACTAGAAACAGTCCACTCCAAACCAAACAAACCGACTTTCCTACATTTTCTCAAAACTTGAGACAAAAATCACAAACACACAAACACACACACACACACACCCCCACAAAGGCACCTTCTTTCCCCAAATAGGTCTGTGACTATCCGGAGCGTCCTCTGACTGGTGAGCCATACTATGTTTCCCCGAAATGGGCTGTCCTATGTCAGATCTGGTCTTCTTGGCCAAAACTGTGAAGTTATCAGGAGCCAGCGGTGAGCCACTGCCTGTTTTCTCAGGTAAAGCCCCTATTCAGAGCTTTCCTGGCATTTGTCCATCTTCAATTTAGTAGTTGCCAAGAAAGACTTACTCTATCCTTCTTAAATCCAAAAATTTGAGACCACTGGGACTTACACTGGGACTGCTTCAGGGTGCCTGGCTTCCTGGATTCCAAGTTCAGAGTGTTCCATCAACAAGAAAGTGACATGGGTCACTTCGTCTAGAACTGAATGAGGTCACTGCCTTGGCAACCACTTTGTCCTAACAGTTGCTTCCAAGGGTCCATGAGATGGATCCTGCCCCTACTTCCTATGACACTTTCACAAGTTAGAATGGAATATCAACCATAGGCACCCGGGAACAGCTCTCCACACAAGCCTGGTTTGGTCCATCTTCTCTACATTAACAAGAGAGAGACTGCTTGAGACACACCCCTTCATCCTGACCTGTTTGGTTTTTTTTGTCATGAAAGATGACTTTCGCACTCTCAGGTCCATCATAGCTGCCTACATCTTCTTTAGGGATCATTTCTGCATGGACCTTTGAAGTTCTCCGGAAGTTGAAGATCTCCTACATTCCTGTATTGTAAGACCAACTCTGTCCCTGCTCTTCTGTAAAGTTAGATTGAGGGAACAGTGTTGGGTTACAGTTAATAACATGTTTGATTTGGGTTAGGATCATTCTGCTGGATGAATAATGGTATTGGGAACCTGCAATATTTATAAGATTATATAGGTGAAATATATGAATGAAAACAGAAATCTCGGTAACATTTGAAGCCCAGAAGGGCATTGGGTCCTTGATTGGGATACTTAGCTTTTAATTATGTTCTGCACAGATGTCTCAGATAAATCTATACACAATGGCATAAGATCTGATACCTTGGATGATTGAATGTTGAGGAGAACAACCATTCAAAGAGGGAGAGTCGGTAGGATTAGGAAGATAGTTGGTAGGATTATAAAAAAGTGTGAGTATAGCATTTGGACAAATAGTTCTTTAGCAATAGGTTTTCAGGTAGACAGAAAATGTAAATGTCAGCATATGTGAAGAGTCAGTCACAGTGATGAACTGGGGAAAATATGTAGGAAAGCAGATATCAATAGAGACATTAGGAAATCAGGCAAAGTATAAAGTGAGTGATAGCAAAAGACATTTTCAACAGGCTTGAGATTGAATATATAATCTTAGGAAGTAACAAATATGTAGTCACCAATAGGATTGACATTTGAGAGCATTAGGCAACCTGGACATGGGTTATTTTCATAATCCATACTCACATTCCATTTAGGCTTTGGTACAATCGTAAGTGTGACTTTGCATTTTGTGGCCAGAATATTACTGTGATAAAACGTATATGTAGATCAGGTGACATGAGTATTTCTTGCACCATTTCTTGGAGCAACATTTTGAAGGGGTATAAATTAGTATTGGGGGTACATATAGGTGTACCATGTATGTATGAATATAGAGATAATGCATGAATAGACCATACTGCGAATAAATAATATAACTTGTTCCAACTTTAAATAATGGATTGAATTGATATCTGAAAATACACAGGAATCATATATTGATATACATACATTCATTCCAACCAGTAATACATCTAATGGTAATATTACGGTTGTGGTTTATCACCAAGAGTGTGTGAATTTTGCTTCAAATTTGATTATGGAAATCGAAAATAATGTGTTTGGAAAGAAATCTCATGAAATGACCACTCAAAAACAAGGAGGAATACATATGTTCTGAAGCAGGAAGTGATTGAATATGTTACAAATTTCTTTAAATTTGTGAACTTGTGGATGAAATGTATATTCTATAATGTATAAAAACTGCAGAAATAGTAATGTACCAGTGTTTAATAAAAATGAACGTCAAAATACACATCATGTTCCATAGGAATCTACTTGCATTGATGTTAAAGTGGGTCAGCTACTGTAAAAATATAAGGATTTGTTTGCACCATTCATTGAAGTAACTTTTTAGTACTAGAAAACAAATATGTATTTCAGGTGGATGAATATTTTTAAAATAATCTTATGAAAAGTTTAATATAAAACCACATACATGAACAAGAATGAATTTAGGGAGTGTATAATAGGACACATATATTTTATATTTTGAAAAATCTAGAGAGTATATATATATATATATATATATATACACACACACACACACACAAAACACACACAGAGACATTAAATAGTAGCAATATATATGCCAATTAAAATTCATTGTGAAATATATATCATCCACAGATCCAAAATATTAATTTTACTGAACATGGATTTATGTATAATGTTTTTCAACTAAGAAGCTCACTCATAGTCTGAATTTTCAGTTCCAAAAGCATTAATGAGGAGTGATCTCTTCTCACACTTTGTATCTGCCAAGTTAGCCACCTCTCAAGAATATACGTGTGATACCAGGTAGGATTCTATATGTGCATATAAAAATACATGTGCTGAATAGGCTACAGAAAAATGGAGACAGGAATTCACATATGTGTTAACTTTAAAAACACATGCAGAACTATTTCAACAAAAATTGACAAGATTTATAACTCCTACCCTATATCATGCAAAAGGCAAACCAACTATCCACCATGCCTCCTCTGAAGTGCTAGTATTTCTATTCTGTTTGGGTTACTTTTCTCCATCATATTAGAATTAGTAGTCAGAGTCTAGTAGGGTATGGGTTAGTGTCAAAGATTCAGCATTTCGAATGGAAAATTGAACAATGAATCCAATGTGTATGTAAATATGTGCTACACAAAATTATTCCCACTCTCATCCAGAACAATGCCTTGACAATTCCTTCACCCCAAGTAAGACACAATTAGAGGAGAAGATTTAGAAAATCTGTGAATAAATTTGTGGAATGCAATATGCTCAGGAGCTCACAACCTTTGAAGTGGTAGAGTAGTTTCCAAAAGTATGGGACAGGGTAAAAACTCCACAAACATGGAGGTCTGCTGGCCTAGAGATTTCTAGAGAAACTGCCTGTGAGTTTGGGCACTTGAAAAATATGTTGTTGTCAGGAGCTTTAGCTTTCTTTCTAGGGAGACCATAAAAGCTTGGTCTGGATCTATGAGACCTGGAGGACATGGTTTCTTATTTCCCAATGTACATGAGGCAGCAGTGCTGAATTCTCTTTTTAGGTAAACTGTGGCCACTGGGGAATAAATGTGTGCCAGTGTGCACTGTGAAGCCATATGGTCATCTTCCATTTTCGTGGTGTTTCTTCCTGCTGCACTGGGTGTTTGGTATTTGCTTCACGAAATACAAAGAGTTCAACTGGGTCACAGTGCAAGAGGAAGTTCTGTCATGTATGGTTGGTCAGGTTTTGCAGGAGGATCCAAGAACTAGGATCCTATCCTACATATCTTGCCCCCTTGACCATAGCACCCTGATTCTGAACAATGTCCTGAAACCTCTCCAAATAACAACTTGCCTTTACATGGAAGGTTCTGCTGGCTGCACCATGTCAGTCACAAGGCATTTGAAACCAATGGAAGATACACATGGCCCCACCACAGATGTTTTATCACATACCTGCCCACCAGTGCTCTAACCTACTACTCAACAGAGTCCAACTTACTGGCATCTCTGTTCTACACCATTTACATGAAACCCAGTCAATCAAGGCACTGTCTGGTATATTCATGATCAGCAACAGGACATCAAAAGGTTTTCCAGTGCCACCTGGTGATGGGAAATTCAAAAATTTCATGGTATTTATCTAGCCATTTTTCAAGGATGAAGTTGGAGGCACTGTGAGTTTCAATTCTTTCAGGAACCATTAAATGGTTAGGAAGCTCATTTCAATGAAATCTCTGGAGAACACTCACAGGTAAGGCTTCCCAAAGAGTGGCCAAAAGATCATATGATGTTATGCCCATTTAGGTCTACAATGTGAGGTCCATATGAGTTTTGACTCTCAACTATGGGTGCCAAGTCTTTCAGAATAAAATTTGTGGTATCCTGGCTGAGAGGCTCAGTGCTCTGTGGAAAGCCACCCTGGGCCTAGAACTCAGTTTCCAAGGGCAACGCTCATGCCTGGCTTCCTAAAATCTCAACACTATTTATGGCAATACTTCTCTGAGGTCAGTTCCAGAACTCAGACTCTAAGGGAATCACACCAGAGTTCAAGAACATGTGGACCAAGTCATCTCTTCCAACCGCCACCCAAATGACCACAATTTAAACCAAAACACTCCAACGTGGCGCTCATCTTCTTCCATATAGACACTCACAATAACCTATGGCTGGAGTTTTCCATGAGGGGCACACCCCAAGACCGTGTCCAAAATAAGCTCTCTTACACCTAATTTGCCTAAATTCAGGGTGGCCTGGACACCCTTCTTGTGAACCAGGAGAGATTAAGTAGGCCTCCCGTTAATACTGCTCCGCTTCTTCAATTTGAGGCCAAATGACTGTGGGGTTTGGATTCTTTATGTGAATTGGAGTCTTGAGAAAACCCAAGCAAATATGGGCTAGCCTCTGCAGGGCTTTGAAGAACTCATTTGACCCAAAGGATCCCTAATCTGACTTGATGGAGGTCAGGAAAGTTACAGAGGAAGGCGAGAGACTTCATCCACAAGGACTGCTCTTTTGGCCATTTTGTTTTTGGATGTAAACATGGGATCTTTCTTTAGATCCATCAGGAGCTGAGAATCTAAGTCACAGCCTCACACAGGGTAAATAGGCTGATTCAGACACATCCTTTCCAAAGCAATTAAGCAAAGAGCCACAGGTAATGCCCATTCATTTCCATTTGAAAACTGTTTTCTTCAGGCTTCAAAAAGTGGTGGACTGAGGAAAAGACCTTCCTGACATTCAGGGCAACAGAAGAATAGGTAAACAAAAGGCCCCAAGCAGGGTTTCTCCACTGAGACTTTCCTGGTCACACTGATATCTGAGTTTTCTGAGATGCTCACCATTCCCTTCAGTACATGGTCATGTCACAGAGCTTCGAGGTTGTACATATCTTAAACAGAAAACCATGAACCTATTCTGGAGAGTGGCCAGAATTCAGGAATAAAACAGGAACTAAGGAAGATAGCAGGTGTTGCACATCAATAAGGCAAGCTGCAGTCCATTCATAAATAGGACAGGATGAATGCTGTGAAGCTTTCTACTAGACAGGACATATTCATTGATGCATTCTCTTTTCTAATGTCTACAACCACGGACACAGTGGGATACACAGACATAGAAATTCTCGCCTTGTCAAACGACTTACAAGAAATAGTTCACTCCAAACAAAACAAACTGCCTTTCATACCTATTCTCAGAACATGAGACAAAACCACAAACCCACACCCACACAACAAAGGCAGCTCCTTTCCCCAAGTAGGTCTGTGACTATCCGGAGTGTCCTCTGACTGGTGGGCCTTACTATGTTCCCTGGAAATAGCCTGTTCTGTCTCAGATCTGGTCTTTTTGGCCAACTCTGTGAAGTTGTCAGGAGCCAGCGGTGAGCCACTGCCTGCTTTCTCAGGAAAGGCCCCTCTTCATAGCTTTCCTTGCATTTGGCCATCCTTACATCAGTAGGTCCCAAGAAAGACTGAGTCTGTCCTTGGTAAATCAAAATAAGTTTGACCACTGGGACTGGGACTGGGACTGGCTCTGGGTGCCTGGCTTCCTGGATTCCAAGTTCAGAGAGTTCCATCACCAAGGAAGTTAGGTGTGGTCACTTCCTTTTGGAACTGAATGAGGTCACTGCCTTGGCAACAACTTTGTCTTAACAGTTGCTTCCAAGGTCACCATGAGAAGGATGCTGCTCCTACTTCCTGTGACACTTTCACAGGTCAGAGTGGTATGTCAACCATAGGCATGCAGGAGCAGCTCTCAACACATGCCTGCTTTGGTACACCTTCTCTACATTAAGAAGAGAGTGGCTGATTCAGACACATCCCTTCATCCTGAGCAGGTTGTTTGATATGGAAGACTTTTGCTCTCTCAGGTCCTTCGTACTTGCCTACATCTTCTCCAGGGATCATTTCTGCGTGGACCTTTGAGGTTTTCAGCAGGTGGAAGATCCTCTATAATTCTGTATTTTAATACCAATTCTGTCCCTGCTCTTCTGTAAAATTAGATTGAGAGAACAGTGTATGGTTAGGATTAATAACAGGTTCGATTTGGTTTAGAAAGGAAACTACACGGTTGAGCAAACAGGGTCCTAACGTTAGCAATAATATGAGGATTTTTAATGGACCGGCCATGGAAGATAAAAACGTAGTTAATCAGGTCACTATGTGAACCAAGACTCAAAGCTCCCTTTTGGGGCCTCTGTCTCTCTTTGACGCTCTTCAAGTCGTTTTCTTAATTTACTCATAGATTCTTTTACAACTCCAGTATTGTCGGCATAAAAACAACATTCTTCCCTCAATGCAAGCAAAAAGGCACCTTTCTCTCATAAAGAGGAGGTCCAACACTCGCCTGCTTTGTAAAACAACTTCAGCAAGAGAGAGGTTAAAATTCCTGTAAAGCTGTGATGTTGGTTTTTAATGTCTTTAAACTTTGGCATATTTCTGCTTCTAATTGTGTCTTTGTTGTGTCTCATGGACTAGCCCACCCCTTCAGCAACTATTATTTCTAATAGGATGGCTAAAGTGAGGGATACAGGTTCCCAGTGGAACCGGGTTGTATGCCCCCCTAGTTGATCTTTAAATGAACCTAAGTCATGATAGAGAACTCTGGAAAACATCTGCATCATTACATAATTAATCACATATATTGACCATTTTATGAAAACATAAATAATGTTAAAGTGTATAGAATTATACTGTTGTAGGGACGGACAAGGAAAGGGACCTAAGATAGCACCAAACACAGGAAAACAGTCTTATTTGGTTGCATCCGGATTTAGAGGGCATTGCTTCTGTTGTAATCAATTAATCCCCTGAAGCCCAAGTTTCGGTAGTTTTAGAATTTGTACCCAACATGTAAGGGAAGTGGCTCAGAAGTTCACAGTCTGTAGAAATTCACAGAAATCAGTTTTTGTTTTTGTTTTTGTTCCTCTGTTCTGGGCAAGTTAACTTTTCAAAGACACCTTGGAAAGGGAGAGCTTTTTTGTCTCTTTTTTTCTCCCTGCCAGCTGTCACCATGAAGCCCAATTGGTAACTTTTTTATCTTAGAAATCTAGCCATCTCTGTGAATCCCCAGCTCAAGGCCAGAGGCCTTGTTCACATATTTTGTGAAAATCTAGTAAGGCGGTGTCAAGCTTAGGGGTGGTGATTTTTTCAGCGAGTGGCCAAGTAGAACAGGGCAACACGAAAAGTGGAAGTTCATCTACATTGAACTCTTTCAGAGGGACTCTTTTGCTGAAAGACCTAATGTAAGCCTCGGTGAAGACTTCTGGAGAAGGTTATTTAAGACATATCTATGGACCTGGTACAGAGGGGGAAGACGGGGAAGGCGAGGCTGAGAGCAGCTCCGTGGATCTGAGAATGAGGAAGATGAGATGTAAAAGAATAATGGAAAAGGGGTTTGGGATTTTCCTAGAACAAAACTTGAGCAGTAGAACAGGTAGAGCAGAGGTGAAGATGGGAGTGAGTATTCCAAAAAGCCTGTGAGGGACTTTAAATTCTTAGTAACCTGTTTTCAGTGATGACAAAGCAACTTTAAAGGCTATTTTTATTACATCTTGGATAGGGGTCTGAGGGCTCTTCTCAGCTGGTTTGAGCTTTGGTTTAGCTTCTTAGAGGACTTGGTGGGACCTAGTGCAGGCACAGACAGAAAAAGAGAGGAGTGAGTGAGTGGAGGGGTTCCTCGGTACCTGCTACCTCAGCAAGGGGGCAATGGTCTGAGAACTGGCGGAGGTTTGGGTTTTTGATGTAGTAATTGGAGGGAAGAAATCAGGTTGCTGAGGTGGGAGTGACAGCAGAGAGTCTAGAGCAGAAGGCTGAGGGTGAGGAACTATTGGAGAAGCACAGTACAGGATGTGAGTGAAGGAGGGAAAAGGATTCCACATAGGGGAATTTTCCCCTTTTGAGCACTTGCCGAAGTTAAAAATGTCACGCAGAATTTGAGGATCTAGAGAACCCTCTGGGGGCCATAGTTTTTGGTTGTCTAATTGGTTATATGGCCAATGCTGTGTACTGAATTTGATGAGGAGTTTGGGTTCCACCAGGCAGCCCCGGTATGCTCACATCCCCATGAATTACACAAGAAGTTGGCTTTCCCCCGACACAGCCATGGCTGTTTGTGGCTTTGATAGTTCGCCGGGCATATATAGTAATCTAGGCTAACCAACCTGAATCTGGCTCGCGTTTCCGTGCATCCATAATGTTTGTTTCAATTATCTATGGTATGGAAGGGATTTAATGGAACTTTAGTGGGATCCTCTTCATTGGGGTTATCTCAATAGGAAAGACCTATACCAAGCTGAAAAATGTCTGGGTGGAGAGATAGCCACCAGGTCCCTAAGGGGGCTGTATGCGAGATAGACCATACTTCTTGTCTAGTAGGATTTCAGATCAGCCTTCACTGCTGAACAGGCTGATGAGGGTTAGGAGTACTGGTGGCCAAGGGGAGAGTCTATAGTCTTGTCCACATAGCGAATACGCAATTTGAAATGGTTACCAGTTTTTTCCAGTTTCCAACCAGAGTCTGGACACAGCGAAGGCTTGAGATGAGAGGCATGGATCCAAAAAGTGATTCTGTCTACTTTTATGCCTGTAGGTGTTATAAGTAGCACCTGGTATGTTCCTTTCCAGCGGGGTTCTAGGGATAACACCTGATGTTGTCTTATGTTGACGAAGTCTCTTACTTGATATTGATGTGGAATCCCCTCGTCCCCAGGTTGGTAGGCAGTGGCCAGCTGTTTCCACAGTTATCACTGAGTTCTTTCAATGGCTTTAAGTCTGTCAAGCAAGGGGTGTGGAAGGGATTGTTAGGCCTTAGAGTTGGGGATTAGGTCCCTTACTGGATGATGGGCATCATAGAGAATTTCATAGGGGGTGAGGTTACACAAAGAAACTGAGGGAGTATTTCTCGCATGAAACAGTGCATAAGGCAGGAGCATAGTCCAATCTTTTATGCCGGTCTCTAAGCTTAATTTTGTTAAGGTCTGTTTAATGGTTCTATTTATTTTTTCTACCTCTCCTGAGCTCTGGGGTATATAAGCATAATGTAACTTACAATTAATCCACACCTGACTTACCTGGGCCATGAACACAAGTCCATTATTAGACCCTATTATCTTATACAGACCGTATCTTGGAAAAATATCTTCCAGGATCTTCTTGAGAACCATTTGCGCCGTTTTTTTTTTTTTTTTTTTCTCTGTGTGTGTGTGTGTGTGTGTGTGTGTGTGTGTGTAAGGCTTCAATCCATCCTGAGAATGTATCCACAAAGACTAGGAGATATTTAAGTCCATACCTTGCTGGCTTAATTTCAGTAATGTCCACTTCCCAGAATTGTCCTGGTCTGGTTCCTCGTAGGTGCTTTCGTCTAAGAAACTTGGAAGGGTAAGCATTAAACAATTGACTGACCCGACAGGCTTTTGTTACCAGTTCAATTATTTCCTTTCGCTGTGCGTCAGTTAGTGGAAAACTCTGTTCTTAATCCTACAGGAATGCCTGCAGTTTCTTTGAACCAAGGTGAGTGAGTTGATGTACATTTTTAACGTAGTGTAGGGCTTTCTGTAATTGCAGGCTGAGCTCAGTAAAGTTGAGGCGTTCAATGTCCGTGTCCTTAGATGTTATCTAAAACTTCCTGGTACTTAGGGGTCCATTGGAATTGGGCATCTCCCTTTAACAGCGGGTATAAAGGAGCAGCTAAGGACTCAAACCCATTTATCCATAACCTGCAAAACCCAGCAATCCCAAGAAACTCTTAGTTGTCTGCTGTAAGATGGGCTTGGTATCTGCTCAATGGTTTGTTTTCTGGGCTCAGTGAGCCATCGTTTACCGCCCCTAAGAAAATAGTCGAGGAAGATTACTTCTTGCTGGCAAATTGGGCAATTTTGGCCGAAGCTCTATACCCGAGTTGAGCAAGCTCGGATAATAGTGCTTGGGTCCCAGTTCAGTTTTCCTTGGTGTTGGATGCCAGTAGCAGGTGATCCACATATTGAAGCTGGGTGAATTCGGGGTGTGTAGTTCTGAAATTGTTGAGATCTCTGTGGAGGGCTTCATCAAAGAGAGTGGGGGAGTTTTTGAACCCCTCTGCGAGTCTAGTCCAAGTTAGTTGACTAGACTTTCCGGTTTCTGGGTCTACCCACCCAAAAGCAAACAGCAACTGACTATCTTTATGCAGAGGCAAGCAAAAGAAAGCTTGTTTTAAGTCCAGAACAGTATACCATTTCTGCTCAGGGTTCAGAGTGCAAAGCAGATTGAACAGATTAGGTACCGTGGGGTAAATGTCCTGCACTCTGTTGTTGATCTCTCTTAGGTCTTTAACAGGGTGATAGTCCCTGGTTCCTGGCTTTTTCTTCTAATAGCAGGGGAGTGTTCCAGGCCAATTGACAGGGCCTTAGGACCCCTAAGGCCAGATATTTCTGAATATAGGGCCTTATCCCATCTTTAGCTTTTTATGCTTAGAAGATATTATTTGACATTGATTGGGGAGGCTGAGGTTTTTAAATCCACTGTTATTGGAGGTTGTTTCACGGCCAGGCCTAACACAGCAGTTTTTGCCCATGCATCTCGGTAATATGTTATCCATTTCTGGGGTACCTTGCCTGTTTGATCAGTCTTGGGGGGTGTGAAGAGTGGACGTTCATCTTCTACTAATATAGTGAAAGCCGTGACTATAGGAGTTTTTACTGAAGGATTTAGAAATTTCATTTGGGGGCCTTCAGGGTTAAAAGTTATTTTGGCCCAGAGCTTGGTGAGCAGATCTCTGCCCATCAATGGGTGCGGGCATTCTGGGATTACTAGGAAGGAGTGATGGATTTTTCCTTTCCCCAGGTCCATGGTCCTCTTAGAAATCTAAGCCCGATATTTACTGCCGTTAGCCCTTTGAACTACAGACCTTTTATTTGATAGACGGCCCAATGGGGCCTTAAGGGCTGAGTATACTGCTCCTGTATTCACTTCAAAGTTTACTGGGGTCCCCTACACTTCAAATCTTACCCTGAGCTAGGGGAAAGAATCTGAGCCCCAACTTTCTTAGTCATCCCCCAGAGTCAGAATGGCTGGCTGGCATGTCTGTCTCTTTATAGGGCACTCTTTGGCCCAGTGTCCTTTTTTTTTACAGTAGGCACATTGATCTGAGGCCAGGGTGGCCTGTGGCACGGGCCCAGGTATCGCTTCCTGTCACCTTATGTCTTAATTTCTGGCCTCTTTCTTGTTGTGAGCAGGATCTTAGTCAATGCCTTAGTCTTTCTTTTGCTTCTCTCATCCTCCCTCTGCTCCCTTTCTTTTTCCCTGTTTCTCTCTTATAGTATACTTTTTTGGCTTCTCTGACTAAATCTCTCTTTTAACTTTTTTTTTTTTAATATCCATGGCAGCTTCATCAATTAAGGCCATCGTGACAGATGCCTTTTGATCTGCTGCCTGAGGATCGAAAGGAGTATATCTCTTATATGCCTCCATAATTCTCTCTAGAAACATAGAGGAAGATTCATCAGGCCTTTAAATAATTTCTCTTACCATGGCCAAATTAGTTGGTCACCTAGCGGCCCCTTGGATACCCGCAATTAGAGCCTGGCAATAATTGGACAGATGCTCCCTATCTTCAAAGGTGTTGGGGTCCCAGTTGGGTTGGTTAAAGGGGAAGGCAGCTTTTATTATGTTGGGAAGTTGTGTTGGTCGCCCATCAGGTCCGAGGATATTTTTTTCTAGCTTCCAGGAGGTTTTTCTCTCATTCCTCTGTCATGAAGAGAGTCCCTAGGAGTTGTTGGCAGTCATTCCAAGTAGGCAGGTGTGAAAACGTTGGCGAGTTCTCTGAGTTTTTTTAGCCGGGCCAGCTTCCTCCAGGGAAGGAGGCGCTGTGTGTGTCATGGGACAGTCATCTGGAGGGCGCTGGGCCATTCTGGCTTCCTCGAATGGTGGAGAGGCTGAGTCAGCAGCAGGGGAATTACTTACAGGGTTTTGGGGGTTGGGGGACAAGGGCAGAGGATAAGGACGAGTAGAGTCTTGAGACTCAGGGAGAACAGAGGGTGGAGGTTGAGGAACAGAGAGTTTGAGAGATAGAATCATAGGGGAAGGAGTAGTAGTGGGTGCAGGGACAAGGAAAGGCTTCACCCATGGAGGAGGAGATTTGCAGAGGTCCTGACAAGTTAAGATATATGGCTATTGATCTGGATGTCTATGTGGCCCCAGCTGAAAGACAATATCTCAGACTTTTCAAATTAGTGCGAAGTAGAAACATCCTTCTAGAGGCCATCCGACTACAAAGGTGGGTTATTCTGAGACACAGAATCTGCCAGGTCTGGTGTTTTAATGAAAAAGAAAGATTGTGAGCCCTTAAGCAGACTTTGGTCCAGTGATTAAGGGTCAGGGACAGAGGCATTGAAGTGCTCTGTCCCATAATGAAATATACACAGACAGTGAAAGCAACAACACATGACACAGACAAGACAAGACAATAAAGACAGGCAATGGACGTCCAATACTGAGACCAGGACTGAGTAGCCGGCAAAACCTGATGGGCTGGCAATTCCGAATCTGAAAGAAAATATCACTGAGTCGAGGAGACTATGGTTCCTTGATTTCCCGAGTCCATCCCCCAGGGACATGGCCTGTGGCTCTGTGACATGTGTGTCAGCCACCGTGGGAGAGAGCTCACGCTCTTTACCAATAGCCATTTTGTCAAACCCTAACCTGAATCCTGAAACCAGAAAGAGGGGCCTTATTTACCCCCAGAGCATCCCGTTGGGGGTCTTTCATCTGCAGCTGCCGGATCTCGCTGGGGCCACCAGAAGTAAAGGTCGGGTGAGCATCGATGAAAGAGACCACCAAGAGACTGTCTAATGCAACAGCAAAGGGTTTATTGGGAGTCCGGCATGCAAGGGCTCAGAGCTCGCTTGAACAGAGCAGAGAGCCCTGAGAACAGCTTAAGAAGTGCTTATATATTTTCCTTGGAGAGGGCAGGGAGGGAAGTTTATTGATGGGTAAGGGCGAGTGGGCGGTTTGCGTGCAAATGGTTGATGGAGTACATTCTGCAGTTTGGCAGTTGGGGGCAGCACATTCTGGGAACAAGAAGAGCAAACAGTTCTCAAGATTTCAACAGTGTTTTATTAAGCATACAGAAAAACAGGAAGTGACAAGTACCTATTTTATTAACCTTTCAATATAAGTATGAAAACAGAAATCTAGGTTAGATTTGAAGCCCAGAAGTTCATTTGGCCCTTGATTGGTATACTTAGCTTTGAATTACGTTCCGTAGAGATGTCCCAGAAATATGGATATACAATGACACAGGACCTTGTACCTTCTCAGAGGTCAGTTCCAAAACACAGTCTCTAAGGGGAATCACACCAAAGTTCAAGACAAGATGGACTCAATTATCTCTACCAACCACCACACAAATGACCACAATTAAAACCAAAACACTCCCAAATGGCACTCATCTTCTTCCAAATAGACACTCTTCATAACTTCTGGCAGGAGGATTCCATGAGAGGCGCAGCACAAGACAGTGTCCCAAATAATCTCCCTTTCCCCTCATTTGCCAAAAGTCAGAGTGGCCTGGACACCCTTCCTGTGAACCAGGAGTGATCAAATATGCCTGCCATTAATACAGCTCTGTTCTTCAATTTGAGGCCTACTGACGGTGGGGTTTAGATTCTTTATTTGAATTGGATTCATAAGAAAACCCAAGAACCTATGGGCTAGCATCTGCAAGGCTTTGAAGAACTCAATTGACCCAATGGATCCCTTTTCTCACTTGATTGAGGTCAGGAACCTTACAGAGGAATGCGAGAGACTTCATCAACAATGACTGATTTTTTGGCCATTTTGATTTTGGATCCACACATGGGATCTTTCTTTAGATCCATCAGGTGCTGATAATCTAAGCCACAGGCTCACACAGAGCCAAGAGGCTGATTCAGACACATCCCTTTACAATGCATTTAAGCAAAGAACCACAGGTGATGCCCATTCATTTCCGTTTGAAAACTGTTTTCTTCAGGCTTCACAAAAGCGTGGCCTGAGGCAAAGACCTTCCTGACATTCAGGGCAACATAACAATAGGTAATCAAAAGGCCCTTCACAGGGTTTCTCTACTGAGACTTTCTGCGTCACAGTGATATCTGACTTTTCTGAGATGCTTGCCATTCTCTTCAGCTATCCAGTACATGTCCATGTCACAGTGCTTGGAGGTGGTACATATCGTGGATGCAAATGCATGAACCTATTCTGGAGAGTGGCTAGATTTCAGGAAGAAAACAGGAACTTAGGAAAATAGCAGGTGTTGCCCATCGATAAGGCAAGCCCTAGTGCATTCATAAATTGGGCAGGATGAATGCTGGGAAGCTTTCTACTTGACAGGAAACATCCATTGATGCATTCTCTTTTCTAATGTCTACAAGCACGGACACAGTGGGATACACAGACATAGAAACACTCGCCTTGTGAAACAACTTACTAGAAACAGTTCACTCCAAACCAAACAAACCGACTTTCCTGCCTATTCTCAGAACATGAGACAAAACCACAAACACACATCCACACCCACAAAGGCACCTCCTTCCCCAAGTAGGTCTCTCACTCTCCAGAGTATCCTCTTACTGCTGGGCCATACTATGTTCCCCCGATATGGCGTTTCCTGTCTCAGATCTGGTCTCCTTGTCCAACTCTGTGAAGTGGTCAGGAGCCAGCTGTGAGCCACTACCTACTTTTTCAGGAAAGGCCCCTCTTCAGAGAACTCCTGGCATTTGGCCATCCTCACATCAGTAGGTACCAAGAAAGACTGACTCTGTCCTTGCTAAATCGAAGCAAGTGAGACACTGGGACTGGGACTGAGACTGACTCTGTGTGCCTGGCTTCCTGGATCCCAAGTTCAGAGAGTTCCATTACCAAGGGATTGAAGTGAGGTCACATCCTTCAGGAACTGAATGAGGTCACTGCCTTGGCAACCACTTTGTCCAAACAGTTGCTTTCAAGCGTACCATGAGAAGAAGGCTTACCCTATTTTCTGTAGCACTTTCACAAATTAGAATGGTATATCAACCATAGGCACCAAGGAACCGCTCTCCACACAGGCCTGATTTGGTCCATCTTCTTTATATTTGGAAGAGAGCCTTTAGTCCAGGGAGCACTGCAGTGAACCTCTGCACTAAAACTATTAGCAAGCACCTGATGGAGGACGCCTCCATAGGTAAGTGGCTCCTTTATAACATCTGATATCTGGTTAAGGGAGATCTCTTCTGATGACAGAGATGTGGCACGGGGAGGCTCACATATACTTCTGTCCAGGACAGTAACGAGAATCTTTCTGTCCTCTGTTCTGTTCTGTAGGGAATTCCTCTGGAACTGTAGAGAGGTGCCGACGGGCACGCATGCACTCCTACCCTGGAGCTTTAGCAAGATGTTGCACTCTTGCCCTGTTTCTGTGTTTAGGCGCTGGGTTTCTGTTTTTTTGTGTTCTGTGTTCTATTTTTTGGTTTTTTGTTTGTTTGTTTTTGTTCGTTTTGTTGTGTGATATTGGTGGTAAAAACTTAAGTATATTGGACATGAAAATCAGAAATAAAGAGATTAAGCCTGACACCCCTTTGGACTGTGTTTTAAGGAACTGCAATGAACTTTATCCCCCATTGTAAAGCAGGATGATAGAAGCCCCTAGCTGGCTGCCTGGAGCACACCCATTGCAGAGGGCTATGCCTGCTGGGGACCTAAGAACTGAGTATCTCCCAGGTTAACAAGTGAAACTCCTTTAAAACCCCTTGTCCCTCCAGATAAAGAGAGTCACAACTTTGGCAGAGTCCCCTGTGTTTCTCCTTTGTTAGCCAAGCAATAAAACTCCTTTTTTCTTTTTCTCAAAACCCAGTCCTCATTATTAAATTTGTATTAATTGGCTTCAAGGTCAGGAACCAAACTTTAAGTTACAAATCTTGTACCCCCCCTCTGCCCCGGAACTTTGTGAGAGCTATCTACTGAAATGTTAGGAGATAGAGCATGCTTGCTGTGGAACTGAATCAGAGGAGCTAATCCTGTATGTAAAAGGGGAAACTGAGGGACTCCCAGCAGCTGCCAAAGCCCTGTTGATTCAGGGAATTACCTCCTTCCTTCCCTGCACTGTAAGGATTATGCCACCTCTGTCTTGTTAAAAAAAGAGAAAAAGAAAAAGGTGACACTAAATGCAGTAAAGTCACCATGGAGACACTTTATTTTACATTTCAGGTTGCCCTTCTGTGAAAACATCTGGTCCCCTTGTGGGGACATCTATGGTGCCACTGCTGTAGGAGATTTTTCTCTTATCTGCTCTGGTTTAAAGGGTTCTGTCTGACAGCCATAGTCTGAACCTCCTTTCTGTCTGTATTGTGTCTTAGTTTCTGGCCCTTTAAGACATCTGCAATAATGTGTTGATATTATAAATTGTTTTTGGGGAATGATCTTAGCTGAATGTGTGTCTAAATGATGATGTTTTATTTTAACAATCTGGTAACTGAATGGGTTTTTGAAGCATTGCACAATCTTGGAGTAAAAAGTCGGGTTTAGGTAATTGTTTAGTTTATGATTTCAGATAATTCATGCCAGAGAACTTAAATACTTAGGATGGATAACTGAAAAACTCTACTTCCAAGTTGGCAAGAAACTTCCCAATCATACGGTCTTTTTTTTTTTTTTTTCACCAATTTTGAATTGGGTAGCCTGGGAAAATGTCACTGTGTGTACCAGTGCATTAATTTGGACATAAATAGTAAATCATAGTATGGTGTCTGTTGACAAAACAAGATGTAAAGATATAAAATTTTGTGAATTGTATCTTAAACTTGTATCATAATTTTCAACATCTGAACCTAAAAATTATGGTTAAAATGCCTTAGTCCTGAGATGTCTGTTCAGAATAGCAGTTTTTTTGCTGCTCCTTCCAGACCTCAGCCATGACTTATGTTGAAATGCAAATGAAAGAAGCCTGCAAGCTTTGTAGGAGAGTGATTTGAGGTCTAAGGGAAAAAAAGGTAAATTGTATGTTATTTACTAATTACTGGCAAGTCATTTTTTCTAGGACTCTTATTTTTTTTCTTAGATACTTTATGTTTTTTGACCTCATGATTTTGAGCATACAGACCTAGGTTAATGTTTTTCTGATCAGTTCTATCTTTGACCAACTGTGGACTTTTTGAAACATTGCAATAAAGATTTCAACTACGAAAAGCTACAAGGCCTTTACTATTATTATGTGTGCACAAATTGTTATGTGTTGTATGTCTATATATACATATATCCGTATATCATATATATGATACACAAATTAACATATATAAGGAGCACTCATAAAAAAATAGCGCTCGTAAAAACAAATTTTAAAAAAGTGGATCCAAAGATCTTTAATTCATGTGATTTAAATGTTTCAATTTAAATTGGATAAAGAGATAAAAACAAATGTCTTTAAATTTAAGCTTACAAAGTTTTCTAGGTGTTCAAACATCTAACAAAATATTAACATCTACAAAATGTCTAATATGCCTTGGCTCTAGTACCTTTCCTTCAACATAAAAATGGTTTACACTGTTCAATACATTTCTCTAACTTTTTGATAAATAAGTAAAGTAAATTTGATATGGGATTACTCATTCATGAGTACTTTTGTTAGATATCTGATTGATTTACTAAGATCTGTATTTTTTTTAGTAAACTCTGTATAAGATTGTAAAAATCAGTCATGTGTTAATGAGACAAAAATTTCTTAAAACATAAGTTTACCCATAACATTGAGTTTATTAAGATTTATGTTTTCTAGAGCAAGCAACCATAAAAATTAAACAACTGATTAAATAAAAACTGTTATTCTAGAGCACCGTACTGCCATTTCTTTAAAAGCCAAACTTGATTAATGTAGAAACATAAATGTAATTGTTATGCTATTAATGTTTTCATATCTTACAGGTATGGAAGTCTGTAAGGTAGAAACGTTTAAAGAGTATTATATCAAGCTGGTGCTCTGAAGTTGTGTGGTAAAAAATATATTGTGGATTTATTTACCTGTTATCAATAAGATATGTAAATTTTTATGTTACTTTTTACATTGCGGAACAATTTAAATGTATTTTTAAGTTAATTAGAGCCTAATCTTTGTAAAGGTTAAAAACTTTCAGCCTTTCTTTAATTCATGTTTTAAATGTGATATCATATGTTGTTAGCTAATGTTCATGTGACCTCAAACAATTTATTTAAACATTGTCAAATGATATTTAAAAATAAAGATCAGCTTTAGAACTAAAATAGTTAAGATTTATAAAGAGCCCTGCCTTTCCTGAGATAAGGCTGTGTGTCCCATCTTACTACATGTGAGAATGACTATGAAACGATTAGGTCAGATAATATTTCTTTAAAGTTATGTTAAAAAGTTTTTTTTTTATTGTCAATATTCCTAGGATCTCAAACAGGGGATATAATGTATAACTCAGCCAAAAAATTCAGGGAAGATATTACACGAACTAAGTATTTTTACTTTTGTTAATTTTAGTTTGAAATTTTCTTATAAGTGATCTAAAGATTCCCTGTTAGTGTTTTACAAATGCGTTGCTATAAGAACACAACATGGGTTTATTCAAGATAATAAGTCATCAACTACAATACAGACAGAATAATACAGATCCCAATTAATAAAAAGGTAATTATAAAGTTATAGACATTAAAGCCCAGTACTCTTAATGTAAGGCTGTTAAAATTTATTTGCTGGATTTTTAAGATTAGGATTTAAAATGAATGTTAAATGAAAAGGGCCAAGAAAACCAATATTTGGCTCTTGCCCTCTGAGTCAGTCTGAATCCAGGGAACAGGGGACTTCTCTAAAGAGCTTTGCAACTCTGGGCCACATAACCTCCTGATCAGGGAGATTAATGAGACCACTGAAGAACAGAAAGCCAATCAGTGCATTTGTTACAAAGAGGAGAGTCATCAGAGAAAGGAGACATCCCTGATGCTTCTGAGGGAAG
This sequence comes from Callospermophilus lateralis, assembly GCF_048772815.1. Lineage (NCBI taxonomy): Eukaryota > Metazoa > Chordata > Mammalia > Rodentia > Sciuridae > Callospermophilus > Callospermophilus lateralis. The sequence goes on from NW_027512566.1 coordinate 323,754, forward strand.
CCAAATGGTCAAGCAAGACCTGGACCCACCTAGCGCAAATGGCACTAGCAGAACTGAGAATCTCCTCTCAAGTTTCCCCAGAATTGATTCCCACAAAAGCTCAGCTGACTGTTAACAATAGATAGAAACAAAAGTCAGTTTGACTGCTTCATCTTAAACACTTAGCAAAGACAGTTAAGACCAAAATACAGCCACTCCTGGGCATTTTAAATAATAATAATAATAATAATAATAATAATAATAATAATAATAATAATAAAATTTTAAGGTATGCACTTTATCTTATCCTCCCAAAATAAGTAAGACTGGAGGCTACAAAGAAGGATTCTCACACAGGAATGCCTAATACTTATAAAAAGAGACTATCAAGAAGAGCTGCCACAGGCAGAAGTTTTCAGTTTAAGACCTACAGATATTCCTAACCTACACAGGTAGGCTTGGTGTTTGCTAGTACGATTATCCAGCCCTGAGTAACAGAATTAAAGGTTTCTCTATTAGACGCAGAGGTCATATTAGTAAAAGGATTTTTACAAGATCAGATGACATTAAATTATTAAACTGTGTCTTATTGGGAGGGCCAACTGTAACACTTAAAGTTAAATATTAAGTTGACAGTCCTGATAATTGGGGATATTAAAGACTGGTGAGGGAATTTCTATACAGTGACATGTTCCAGCTGCTGCAACATTTATTCAGTACTCATGGTTTTTGTTTCACTCATAGAAGAATCCATTCACAGATGACTTTACAACCTGTTCTTCCCCAACCTGACTTCAAACCGAACTGACTTCTAAAGGGCAACTCATGTCTCTCAACTGACTTCTAATAGTCAACTCATGTCCCTCACGACGAGCCCACTCACGTCACCCTGTTTCAGGAGAGAAGAAGAAAAAATTAGTGATGCCACTCTTTTTACAACAATGGAGAGAAAGATAATAGACTATCAATATAAATAATTAATTAAGTCAGGTAAAATCAGGGAGATCGGTTTTGGGTGAGTTGTAAAATTTTGGAGACTCTTATCAGAGGGATAAAAATTTCCTCAGTGTTCTTCCCATAATCTATCAAAGATTTGAAAGGGACACAGAGAAAAGGGGGAAATTGTAGACCCAACCTGATCTTTTATTAAAATTGGGAGCCATCATGCCACAAAGCCATGAAAAGATAATTTTGGCTTTACCATAAATTACTTCAAATTCTGAACCTGCGTGGAATGCCTGCCCACGTCTTGAACTCACGCATGCCCAGCTCTCTGACCAGATAGCAGCCCTCTCTGAAACTTTAGTGACACATCACAAATATTTGCCTTCTCTGGCCAGACAACAACCCTCTCTGAGGCTCTAATGGTCCTCATGAATTCTGATGTAGGGACAGCAAAAAAATTGTAAACTACCTTTAATGTGATGTTTATCAGAGTTCTGTTATCTGTAACCCCCCTTTTGTGTAACTTTCTGGGCTATAAAACTGGGCTGTAGGAAAGCTGGGGATGCTGTCTTGTTCCCACCATTTTGGGAGGGAGAGGCAGCACGGCCGGTGGAAATAATAAGCTTAATTTTATTTGATTTTAATTTGAGTCAGTGGTCTTTTCTAGCATCCTGGTCTAACAGGTAAACACTCCAAAGACGTGGAGCTCTGCCGGCCTAAAGACTTCTTGAGAAACTTCCTCTGAGGTTGGGCACTTGAAATATATGTTGTTGTAAGGAGATTTAGCTTCCTTTCTAGTGACACCATAAAATCTGGGTCTGCATCTACGTGACCTGGAGGACATGGTTTTTTGTATTCTAATGAACATGAGGCAGCAGTGCTGAATTTTGTATTTATAGGTAAACTGTGGCCACTTGGTGCTCAGTGTCTCCCTGTGTGAACTGTGAAGCCATTTGGTCATCCTCCACTTTTCGTGGTGTTTCTTGCTGCTGCACTGGGAGTTTGGTATTTGCTTCATGAAATACAACGAGTTCAACTGGGACCCAGTATTGGAGGGAGTTCTGTCACTTGTGGTGACAGAGAATGCACCAACCAGGCTTCTATCTCACAAAGCTTGCCCATTTGTCCATAGAAATCTGACTCTGAACTTTGCCCAGAACCCTCTCCATGTAACAAGAAGGGTCTGCTGGCTGCACCATATCAGTCACAAGCCATTTTGAAGGCAATGGAAAATCCTCCTGGCCACACCACAGATGTATTATCACACACCTGCCCACCACTGCAATAGGCCCACTACTCAGCAGGGTCCAACTTACTGGCATCTTTGTTCTACACCATTTTCATGAAACCCCATCAATCATGGCATTCTCTTGTACACTCATGATCAGGAAAAAGACATCCAAAGGTTCTCCAGTGCCACCTGGTTAAGGGAATTTCAAAAAATTTATTGTATTTATTTAGCCATTTTTCATGGATGAAGTTGGAGGCATTGTGGGTTTCAGTTCATTCAGGAACCATTAAATGGTGAGGAAACTCATTTCAATGAAATCTCTGGAGAAATCTCACAGGCAAGTCATCCCATAGGGTGGTCAAAAGGTCACATGAAGCCAGGCCCATTGAGGTCTTCAATGTGACGTCCATGGGTGTTCTGACTGTCAACTATGGCTGCCACATCTTTCAGAATAAAATCATGTGATATCTTAGCTGAGATTCCAAGGCTCTGTGGAAAGTCACCCTTCTTTTTTGATCTCAGTTTCCAAGGGGAAATCCAATGTGTGGCCTCCTAAAATCTGAACACAGTTCATGGCAATATTTCTCTGAGATCAGTTCCAGAACTCAGACTCTAAGGGGAATCACACCAGAGTTCAAGCCCAGGTAGACCCTGTCATCACTTCCAAGCACTACACAAATGACCACAATTAAAACCAAAACACTCCCACAAGGCCCTCATCTTCTTCCATATAGACACTCATCATAACCTGTGGCTGGAGGTTTCCATGAGGGGCTCAGCCCAAGACAGTGTACAAAATAAACTCCCTTGCCCATAATTTGCCTAAAGTCAGGGTTGCCTGGATACCCTTCCTGAGAACCAGGAGTGATCAAATAAGCCTGCCATAAATACTGCTCTGCTTCCCCAATTTGAGGCCTACTGACTCTCGGGTATAGACTCTTTATGTGAATTGGAATCATGAGAAAACCCAAGCACATATGGGCTATCATCTGCAGTGTTTTGAGAACTCATTTGACACAAAGGATCCCTATTTTCACTTGATGGAGGTTAGGAACGTTACAGAGGAAGGCGAGAGACTTCGTCCACAATGACTGCTTTTTTGGCCATTTTGGTTTTGGAAGCACACGTGGGAACTTTCTTTAGATCCATCAGGTGCTGAGAATCTATGCAACAGCCCCACACATGGCCAAGAGTCTGATGCAGACACATTCCTTTCCAAAGCAATTAAGCAAAGAGCAACAGATGATGCCCATTAATTCCCCTTGAAAACCGTTTCCTTCAGGCTTCACAAAGGAGTGGCCTGAGGCAAAGACCTTTCTGACATTCAGGGCAACAGAACAATAGATAAGCAAATGGCCCATTGCAGGGTTTCTGGAATGATATCTGAGTTTTCTGAGATGATCCCATTCCCTTCAGCTATCCAGTACATGGCCATGTCACAGAGCTTGGAGGTGGTACATATCGTGGACCCAAAACCCTGAACCTATTCTGGAGAGTGGCCAGAATTCAAGAAGACATACAGGAACTTAGGAAGATAGTAGTTGTTGCCCATCCATTAGGAAAGCCACAGTCCATTCATAAATTGGGCAGGATGAATGCTGTGAAGTTTTCTACTAGACAGGACACATCCATTGATGCATTCTCTTTTCTAATGTCTACAACCACGGACACAGTGGGATAAACAGACATAGAAACACTCGCATTGTCAAAAGACTTACTAGAAACAGTCCACTCCAAATCAAACAAACCGACTTTCCTATATATTCTAAGATCATGAGACAAAACCACAAACTCACACGCACACCCACAAAGTCAACTCCTTCCCCCAAGTAGGTCTGTGACTATCCGGAGTGTCCTCTGACTGATGGGACATACTACGTTTCCCCGAAATGGGCTTTCCTATGTCACATCTGGTCTCCTTGGCCAACACTGTGAAGTTGTCAGGTGCCAGTAGTGAGACACTACCTGCTTTCTCAGGAAAGGCCCCTCTTCAGAGCTCTCCTGGAATTTGGCTATCCTCACATCAGTAGTTACACAGAAAGACCGATTCTGTCCTTGGTAAATCCAAACATGTGTGGCCACTGGGACTGGGACTGGGAATGACTCTGGGTACCTGGCTTCCTGGATCCCAAGTTCAGAGAGTTCCATCACCAAGAAAGTTATATAGGTCACTTCCTTCAGGAACTGAATGAGGTCACTGCCTTGGCAACATCTTTGTCCTAACAGTTGCTTCCAAGTGTCCCAATAGATGGAGGCTGCCCCTACTTCCTGTGACACTTTCACAAGTAAGAATGGTATATCAAACATAGGCACCCGTAAACAGCTCTCCACACAAGCCTGGTTTGGTCCATCTTCTCTACATTAAGAAGAGAGAGACTGCTTCAGACACACCCCTTCATCCTGACCTTTTTTTTTTTTTTTTTTTTTTGTCATGAAAGATGACTTTCGCTCTCTCAGGTCCTTCATAGCTTTCTATATCTTCCCCAGGGTTCACTTCTGCATGGACCTTTGAGGTTCTCAGCAGGTGGAAGATCTCTTACATTTCTATATAAGAACAACTTTGTCCTTGCTTTTCTGTAAAGTTAGGTTGAGGAAACAAAGTATGGTTAGGATTAATAACATGATTGATTTGGGTTAGGAATCATTCTGCTGCATGAATAATGATATTGGGAACCTGCAATATTTATAAGGATATATAGAGGTGAAATATATGTATGAAAACACAAATCTAGGTAAGATTTGAAGCCCAAAAGGGCATTGGATCCTTGATTGGGATACTTTACTCTGAATTATGTTGTGCACATGTGTCTCAGATAAATCTATACATAATGGCATAGGACCTTGTACCTTGGATAATTGAATGTTGAAGAGAACATCCAGTCAAAAAAGGATAGTGGGTAGGATTAGGAAGATACTTGATAGGATTAGAAAAAAGAGTCAGTATAGGATTTGGACAAAAACTTCCTTAGCAATAGGGTTTCAGGTAGACAGAAAATGTAAATGTCAGCACATTTGAAGAGTCAGTCACAATGATGAACTGGGGAAAATATGTAGGAAAGCAGATATCATTAGAGACATTAGGAAATCAGGCAAATGATGAAGTGATTGATAGGATTAGACATTTTCAACAGGCTTGAGGTTGAATACATAATCTTAGGAAGAAACAAATATGTAGTCACCAATAGGATTGACATTTGAGAGCATTAGGCAACATGGACATGGGTGATTTTCATAATCCATACTCACATTCCATTTAGGCTTTGGTACAATTGTAAGTGTGACTTTGCATTTTGTGGCCAGAATATTACTGTGATAAAATGTATATGTAGATCAGGTGACATGAGTCTTTCTTGCACCATTTCTGGGAGCAATATTTAGAAGAGATATAAATTAGTATTGGGGGCACAAATAGGTGTACCATGTGTGAATATATAATATAACAGATTCCAACTTTAGAAATTGGAATAAATTGATATCTGAAAATACACAGGAAATGTCATATTGACATACATACATTCATTCCAACCAGTTATACATCTAATGGTAATATTAGGGTTGTGGTTTATCATAAAGTGTGTGTGAGTTTTGATTCAAAATTGATTATGGAAATCGAAAATAATGTGTTTGGAAAGAAGTCTCAATAAATAACCAGTCAAAAGCAAGGAGGAATACATGTGTACTGAAGCAGGAAGTGATTGAATGTGTTTCAAATGTCTTTAAATTTGTGAACTTGTGGATGAAATGTATATACTATGATGTACAAAAACTGAAGAAATAGTAATGTACCAGTGTTAAATAAAAATGAACGTCAAAATACACATCATGCCCCTTTGGAATCTACTTGCATTGATGTTAAATTGGGTCAGTTACAGTAGAAATATAAGGATTTGTTTGCACCATTCAGTGAAGTGAGTTTTCAGTACTAGAAAACAAATATGTATTTCAGGTGGATGAATATTTCTGAAAATAATCGTATGAAAATTTGATTATAAAACCACATACATGAGCATGAGTGAATTATTTAGGGAGTGTATAATAGGACACATATATTTTATATTTGGAAAAATCTAGAGAATATATATATATATATCTCACAGAGAAACATTAGAAAGTAGCAATATATATGCCAATCAAAATTCATCGTGAAATATATATCATCCACCGATCCAAAAATATTAATTTTACTGAACATGGATTTATGTATAATGTTGTTCAACTAAAAATTTCACTCATAGTTTGAATTTTCAGTTCCAAAAGCGTTTAGGAGGGGTGATCTCTTCTCATACTTTGTTTCTGCCAAGTTAGCCACCTCACAAAAATGTACGTGTGATACCAGGTATGATTTTATATGTGCATATAAAAATACATGTGCTGAATTGGCTACAGAAAAAAGGAGACAGAAATTCACATATGTGTTAACTTTAAAAACACATGGAGTACTATTTCAACAAACAATTGACAAGATTTATAACTCCTACACTATATCATGCAAAAGGCAAGACCAACTATACACCATGCCTCCTCTGAACTGCTTGTATTAATATTATGTTTGGGTTATTTGTCTCCATCATATTAGGATTAGTAGTCAGAGTCTATTAGGATATGGGTTACTGACAGGGATTCAGTATTTCGAATGGAAAATTGGAAAATGAATCCAATATGTATGTAAATATGTGCTACACAAAAATCTTCCCACTCTCATCCAGAACAATACCTTGAAAACACCTTCACCCCATGTAAGACACAATTAGAGGAGAAGAGTTAGAAAATCCATGAATACATATCTGGAATGGAATGCGATCAGAAGTTCACAACCTTGGAAGTGTTAGAGGAGTTTCCAAAAGTAAGGGACAGGGTAAACACTTCAAAAACATGGAGGTCTGTTGTCCTAGAGACTTCTTGAGATACTGCCTGTGAGGTTGGGCACTTGAAATATATGTTGTTGTCACGTGCTTTAGCTTCCTTTCTAGTGAAATCATCAACCTGGGTCTGCATCTATATGACCTGGAGGACATGGTTTCTTATTTTCCATCCGTGGGTGGGCCCCTTGCTTAAGAGCTCTGGCTACTGGACAAATTTTACACAAAGAAGCCTCTAATCTGACTTTTGGGGCCCCTTGAACTATCTACTCCCCACATCACTTGAAAGATCTTTTACCTTAAAAGGGTCTTCAAACCCTCCCTACATCCAGAGTTCTGTCGCTCCTCACTTCCTTTCTGGAAAACCCTAATATTATTTTCCTCCCCTGCTCTGCACTGAACCCTGCCTCACTGCTCCCAATAACTCCCATGTCTCACACACCAACTCAAAATTGCTTGGAAAACTTAGATGATTTCCTCCCCTGTCATTCTTCCATTTTTGAGAGACCACTCACCAAGCCTGACCTTATCTGGTTTACTGACAGCAGTTCCTTTAGGCAGAATGGAACTCATTACTCTGGATACGCTGTATTTTCAGCCACTGAGATTATAGAGGCCAAAGTTTTGCCTTCAGGAACTACAGACCAGCAGGCTGATTTTATAGCATCCACTCGTGCCTGCCTTCTAGCATAAGGCAAATCCCTCACCCTCTAAAATGATTCAAAATATGTCTTCCATATCTTATTATCCCATGCTGCAATTTGAAAGAAGCGAGGCCTACTTACCACCAAAGGTAATGCAATCACTAATTCAGCTCTTATAACCAATCTGATAGAGGCCTCCCACTTACCCACCCAGTTGGGAGATGTCCATTGTAGGTCCCATCAGAAGGACGGCTCTCTTATCACTGAGGGCAATGCCAAAGCTGACCAGGTGGCACGAATGGCTGCTACCACTTCCAATCATGGCCCCCATGGTGGACATATAATGGCCACTTTAGACAGCTCATCTGAAGCCCCTACTTCTTTCAGTAAGAACAAGCATCTTTTCAAGTTCCTTCATACTCTATTCCTTTCCAATTCTCAGTCTTTGACCCTCTTTTTACAGAGTTTCTTCTTCCTCACTCCCTCTGACAAGCCATGCTACAGAATATAGCCTCTAATTGTCAGATCTGTCAGCGGACCAACCCTCATACTCCTTTAAGGCCCAAACGTTTCCCTTCCCAACAAGCCCGGGGACACATTCCCTCTACTGACTGGCAGGTAGACTTCACCAACATGCCCACAGTATGGCACACTAAATACCTTCTTGTCTTTGTGGACACTTTCTCTGGTTGGGTTGAGGCATTTCCCACTTCCAATAAAAAGGCTTCCACTTTAGCTTCAATCTTACTGACAGACATCATCCCCAGGTTTGGTATGCCCACTTCCCTACAATATGACAATGGCCCTGAGTTTACTTCTAGGATCACACAAAAGGTCTCTCAAGCCCTCTCTTTCAAGTGGCATTTCAACTGTCCATATTTCCCCCAGGCTTCAGGGAAAGTGGAAAGGGTAAATCGTACTCTAAAGGAAGTCCTTACCAAATTGACAATGGAATTAAACATAGACTGTTTCAAACTCCTTCCCTTGGCTTTGCTTCGAATCAGAGCTCTCCCTAAGAAACCATCTTTACTGTCTCCTTTTGAGATAATGTATGAAAGACATCTTATAACCCCTGCGTTGGTCATTTCACAAGGACCTCTCACCCGAGATTTGTCTTTGCCTCTCTTGCTTCAACTCCGCTCGGAACTCTGGAAATATCAGGACTGGCTTCTTCCGGACCCAGTCTCCTCTCCAAACACTCCTCCCTTAACACCTGTTAGTCTAGTCAATTATAATACCCCAGAGGAGAAAGGGACTCTTGCCCCAAAATGGGAAGGCCCCTATCCTGTCATTCTCTGTACCCCCACCGCCGCCAAACTCTCCTTACCAGACAACCGTCTCACTCCCTGGAATCACATGTCTAGGTTGAAGCCACATCACCAGGAGGCCCCACATGCTGACGACAGGGCCACCACAGAGGAACTCCAAGAATCACCTCCTGAACCTCCCCTTTACTCCTGCTCTCCACACCCATCTCACCCATTTAAGTTGCGGCTCACACGGTTTTCCTTGCAGCCCAATTCCTCTTAAAGAAGGCACAATGAGCTCTCCCAACACCCTAGTCTTCTCTAACTGCTTGTTTTTTGTGCTCTGCTTATTTTCTGTGCTCTTTCAGGACTGGTCTTTACCCTCCTCACCTACCATGCATTTATTCACTCTTCGGGGACGATACTCAGAACATGGCATGCAGACGGTCCGCGGAGTGGATGCAACTACTTGCTTCATCCACAACTGCACCTCTATTTCCCTAAAATTGTCACCTTCAAGGACCTTCGTCCCTGGTAGCTGGAACTGGCCTTTCATTTGCTTCCTTTTTGATCAAACAAAAGATTATTGTCATTGGTGGCCTGAGATATATAATGGGTGACCCTATTGGTCATGCAGGTTCCATGATGAACGTGGTAGCTATTCTTACCACTCACTCGGTTACCCTGAAGGGTGGACTTCTAGTTACATAAAGTGGCATAAAGGCTCTTCATCCAATAACAATGCATGGTATACTTTAGATAAACCTGACCCCAAGGCCAAACGTTGGGGCTATGTTGAGTTTGCTGTCTATGCTCAGACAACCTCAGTCAGACCCACAGGGTGGATGACTATTGGCCGCACCCTGATTACGCCACCTAAGGCAACCATCCAGGTAGTCGAACACATTAAGGACTCAGAATCAAAACTTCGAGATCGTATCCATAGCTCATCCAAAGAGGATTCAGAGCCTTCAACCCCCTCAGGTCCCTCTCCCACATGGCTCAATTTGCTACACCAAACGTTTTGATTATTAAACTCCACCCGTCTTTCTTTGCCTACTTCTCAGTGCTTTCTCTGTGCTTCACTTAGTCGTCCACTTCTAGCAGCAGTCCCATTAGCGGCAGAAAATATTCCAGCAAAACCCTACAATTTCTCTAAAAAGGACAAACCCTACATGTGACACGTAACCCACTGTGGGAAAGTTATTCCACCAATACTTTATTTCCTTTCATCTGTTTCCACCTGCCAATAATGAATCCTTTACCCGTTTGTTCCTTGAGCTACAACACCCCATAGAGCCCTGTGTTTAGGCAACCTGAACATTTCCTCTGGTGTAATGGGTCTTTAAGTACCTCAACCATCAATGTCTCTGGCACCTGTTTCTTGGTTACTGTAGTTCCTCAGCTATCTTTGTATACTCCCACCGAATTCCGACAGTTGGCCCTACCTTCCCGCACCCGTAAGGTAGTCTTTCTGCCGGTTCTGGTAGGCCTCATTTTAACAACCTCAGTGACGAGTCTCGGACTCTCTGGTGGAGCTATAGGTCATGCTCTATGGGCATCCAATGACCTTCAACAAAAACTGCAGGAAACACTCAATACCATGGCTGAGTCTCTGGGTTCCTTGCAGCAGCAGGTTACATCATTGGCACAAGTGGCTTTACAGAACCAAAGGGCAATTGATCTTCTCACTGCAGAAAAAGGGGTTACATGCCTATTCCTCAGAGAGGAATTTTGCTATTATGTTAATAAATCTGGGCTAATAAAAAAAAAATGTTGTTAAATTGCAGGAATTATCGACCGAATTTCTCAAACATACCTCCTCCAATCCCATCATAGGGTTCTTCCAATCCTATCTTGCCATGTACTTACTACATATCTTGGGGCCCCTTATTGGGATGCTCCTTTTTGTGCTCTCTTGCCCTGCAAAATGAAGTGCCTTCAAACCCAACTGCAAAAAATTCCTAATCAAACTTTCAACCAGCTTTTGCTTAGGCACTACCAGCCTCTGATGACCGATGAACCCCCAACATCTCCAAGAGAACAGTAACTCAGTGATGAAGCTCACTACCAGGCATGATGGAATGCAATGGGTATCAGACAGCGGGAGACAACGAGCTCTGAGAACCTCTTAATCTGCCATCCTGGATTCATGAGTCTTTACCACCTTCTAAGATTTCTCATGGCCCTTGGCCTCTTCTATGTCAGCCCCCAACATGGAACTTCTGCCAAAAAATGACATTTCCTTTAATTTTTATCTTCATTCTGTTTTTATTTGCTCTGATCTTCTTCAGGTGCTGGTGACGCCATGTCCAGGCAACGCTTCCAGTATTTCCTAGAGTCTCTGTTACAGGACCAGTGGCTGATACCAACAATCTCTTCCATCCAGGACTAGTTCCATGCCATCGACAACTTTGGCTTCAGGGAACATTCATTGACTTCACCCCTACGAAAGTAGCTGTCTATAGCCACTGGGTTTTATTTCTGGCTGCCATGATAATCCCAAACCTGCTCCATGAGCATTCCTCCACTTCTCTTTCTAGGCCCCACACCACCCCCACACAGCAGGAAGCAGCCGGATCTGACAAATGACGCCCCACTTCCTAAGAAAACAAAAAGGGTGGAATGTTGGGAAAAGAATAAATGGCAGCCATACCCCAGAGAAAAACCTCAACATGGCGCCTAAGGACTTCTTCTTCCTACCTTCTTCATTTCTGCAGTGGTGCAAAAAGTTCCCACCCTTGTGAACTCTCACGTCAGCGCCAATTTCAAATCTCACTTGTGGGGAACCTTAGCCCCAATGAGAACTAATTCCTGGGCTCTGGAGCTGATATCTGAAAGAACTTGCCAATAAACGGGTTGCTGCCATTTATCTAAGCCCTACCATCTCCCCCTTAGTTCTATATAAGCACACAGCTTTGAGCAATAAAATTGGAATTCTCCCGGTGAAGTGTCATTGCGTGGGGAATTATTTCACTCATGATCAGCAACAGGATATCCAAAGGTTCTCCAGTGCCACCTGGTCATGGGAATTTCAGAAATTTGATGGTATTTATTTAGCCATTTTTGAAGGATGAAGTTGGAGTCACTGTACGTTTCAATTAATGCAGGAACCATTATGTGGTGAGGAAGCTCATTTAAATTAAAACTCTGGAGAAATCTCACAGGCAAGGCTTCCCAAAGAGTGGCCAAAAGGTCACATGAAGCCAGGATCATTGAGGTCTACAATATGAGTTCCATATGTGTTTAGATTCTCAACTATGGCTGCCAAGTCTTTCAGAATAAAATCATGTGATATCCTGGCTGAGATTCTCACTGCACTGTGGAAAGACACCCTGGCACTCGATCTCAGTTTTCAAGGGAGGCTTCTCATGCGTGGCCTCCTAAAATCCCAACACATTTCATGGCAATACTTCTTTGAGGTAAATTCCAGAACTCAGTCTCTAAGAGGAATCATGCCAGAGTTCAAGCCCAGGTGGATCCAGTTATCTCTTCCAACCGCCAAACAAATGACCACAATTAAAACCAAACACTCCCACATGGCCCTCATCTTCTTCCATATAGACACTTATCATAACCTCTGGCTGGAGTTTTTCATGAGGGGTGCAGCCCAAGACAGTGTCAAAAATAAGCTCCCTTGCCCCTCATTTGCCTAAAGTCAAGGTGGCCTGGACACCCATCCGGTGAACCAGGAGTGATCAGATAGGCTAGCTGTTAATACTGCTCTGCGTCTCCAATTTGAGGCCTACTGACTGTCAGGTATAGATTCTTTATATGATTTGGAGCCATGAGAAAACCCAAAAACCTATGGGCTAGCCTCTGCAGGGCTGTGCATAACTCATTTGACCCAAAGGATCCGTATTCTCACTTGATGGTGGTCAGGAACCTTACAAATGAATGCGAGAGACTTCATTCACAATAATTGCTCTTTTGGCCATTTTGGTTTTGGATGCACACATGGGATCTCTCTTTATATCCATCAGGTGCTGAGAATCTAAGCCACAACCTCACACAGGGCCAAGAGGCTGATTTAGACACATCCATTTCCAAAGCAATTAAGCAAAGAGCCACAGGTGGTGCCCATTCATTTTCATTTGAAAACTGTTTTCTTCAGGCTTCACAAAGGAGTGGCCTGAGGCAAAGACCTTCCTGACATTCAGGGAAACAGAAAAATTGATAAGCAAAAGGCCGAAAGCATGGTTTCTCAACTGAGACTTTCTTGGTCACACTGATATCTGTGTTTTCTGAGATGCTCGCCATTCCCTTCAGCTATCCAGGACATGGCAATGTCACAGAGCTTGGAGGTGGTACATATTTTGGACACAAAACCATGAGAATATTCTGGAGAGTGGTGAGAATTCTGGAAGAAACAGGAACTTAGGAAGGTAGCAGGTGTTGCCCATGGATAAGGCAAGCTGCAGTCCATTCATAAATTGGGCAGGATGAATGCCGGGAATCTTTCTACTATACAGGACATATCAATTGTTGCATTCTATTTTCTAATGTCTACAACCACGGACACAGTGGGATACACAGACATAGAAACACTTGCCTTGTCCAACGACTTACTAGAAGAAGACCACTCCAAATCAAACAAACCATCTTTCCTACCTATTCTCAGATCATGAGACAAAACCACAAAATCACACCCACACCCACAAAGACACCTCCTTCCCCCATGTAACTCTGTGACTATCCGGAGTTTTCTCTGAGTGGTGGGCCATACTATGTTCCCCCAAAATGGCCTGTCCTATCTCAGATCTGGTCTCCTTGGCCAACTCTGTGAAGTTGTCAGAGGCCTGCGGTGAACCACTACCTACTTTCTCAGGAAAGGCCCCTATGCAGAGCTCTCCTGGTATTTGGCCATCCTCACATCTGTAGGTACCAAGAAAGACTGACACTCTCCTTGGTAAATTCAAACAAGTGAGCCTACTGGGTCTGGGACTGGACTGGCTCCGGGTGCCTGGCTTCCTGGATCCCAAGTTAAGAGAGTTCCATCACCAAGGAAGTGAGGTAGATCACTTCTTCAGGAACTGAATGAGGTCATTGCCTTGACAACCACTTTGTCCTAACAGTTGCTTTCAAGAGTCCCATGAGATGGAGGCTGCCCCTACTTCCTGTGACACTTTCACAAGTTAGAATGGTATATAAACCATGGGCACCCGGGAACAGCTCTCCACCTAGCACTGTTTTGGTCCATCTTCTCTACATTAAGAAGAGAGAGGCTGATTCATACACATCCCTTCATGCTGACAAGGTTGTTTGCCATAGAAGATGACTTTTCTCTCTCAGGTCTTTCGTAGCTGCCTACATCTTCTCAAGGGATCATTTCTGCATGGACCTTTGATGTTCTCAACAGCTGGAACATGCCCTACATTCCTGTATTTTAAGAGCAACCCTGTCCCTGCTGTTCTGTAAAGTTCGATTGAGAGAACAATGTATGGTTTTGGGTTAGTAACATGTTCAATTTGGGGTTAGGAATCCTTCTGCATGACGAATAATGGTATTGGGAAACTATGATATTTACAAGAATATATAGGTGAAATATAGGTATAAAAACAGAAATCTATGGAAGATATGAAGTCCAGAAGGGCATTGGGCCCTTAATTGGTACACTTAGCTTTGAATTATTTAAGGGAAATTGCTTGGAAATGAAAGGAGACCCTCAGATAAATCTATATACAATGGCATAGGAGCTTGTACCTTGGATGATTGAATGTCGAAGAGAACATCCACTCAAAAAGGGATAGTCGGTAGGATTAGGAACATAGTCAGTAGGTTTACAAAGAACAGTGAGAATAGGATTTAGACCAAAAGTTCTTAAGCAATAGGGTTTCAGGTAGACAGTGAATGTAAATGTCAGCACAAGTGAAGAGTCAGTCACAATGATGAACAGGGGAAAATATGTAGGAAAATAGATATAAATAGAGACATTACTAAATCAGGCAAAGTATAAAGTGAGTGATAGGATTAGGCATTTTCAACAGGCTTGAGGTTGAATATATAATCTTAGGAAGAAACAAAAATGTAGTCACCAATAAGATTGACATTTGAGAGCATTAGGCCACCTGGACATGGAAGGTTTTAGTAATCCATGCTCACTTTCCATTTAGGCTTTGGTACAAACTTAAGGGTGACCTTTGATTTTTTTGTACAGAATATTACTGTGATAAAATGTATATATAGATCAGGTGACATGAGTATTTCTTCCACCATTTTTTGAGGAATATTTTGAAAACGTATAAATTAGTATTGAGGGCAAAAATAGGTGTACCCTGTGTCTATGAATATAGAGATAATGCATGAATAGATCATACAGTTAATAAATAATATAACTGGTTCCCCTTTAAATAATGTATTGAATTGATATCTGAAAATATATAATAAATCATATATTTTTTTAATTAATTTTTATTGTAGGTTGTTCAAAACATTACATAGTTCTTGATATATCATATTTCACACTTTGATTCAAGTGGGATATGAGCTCCCATTTTTACCCCAAATTTTTACAGATTGCAGAATCACATCAGTTGCAGAACCATTGATTTACATATTGCCATTCTGGTGTCTGTTGTATTCTGCTGCCTTTTCTATCCTCTACTATCCCCCCTCCCCCCTCCCCTCCCCTCTTCTCTCTCTACCCCCTCTACTGTAGTTCATTTCTCCCCCTTATATTTTCCTCCTTTCCCCTCACATCCTCTTGTATGTAATTTTGTATACCCCTAAGGGTCTCCTTCCATTTACATGCAATTTCCCTTCTCTCTCCCTTTCCCTCCCACCTCTCATCCCTCTTTAATGTTAATCTTCTTCTCATGCTCTTCGTCCCTACTCTGTTCTTAGTTACTCTCCTTATATCAAAGAAGACATTTGGCATTTGTTTTTAAGGGATTGGCTAGGTTCACTTAGCATAATCTGCTCTAATGCCATCCATTTCCCTCCAAATTCTATGATTTTGTCATTTCTTAATGCAGAGTAATACTCCATTGTGTATAAATGCCACATTTTTTTTATCCATTCATCTATTGAAGGGCATCTAGGTTGGTTCCACAGTCTTGCTATTGTGAATTGTGCTGCTATGAACATGGATGTAGCAGTGTCCCTATAGTGTGCTCTTTTTAGGTCTTTAGGGAATAGACCGAGTAGGGGAATAGCTGGATCAACTGGTGGTTCCATTCCGAGCTTTCCAAGAAATCTCCATACTGCTTTCCAAATTGGCCGCACCAATTTGCAGTCCCACCAGCAATGTACAAGAGTACCCTTTTCCCCACATCCTCGCCAGCACTTGATGCTGTTTGACTTCCTAATGGCTGCCAATCTTACTGGAGTGAGATGGTATCTTAGGGTGGTTTTGATTTGCATTTCTCTGACTGCTAGAGATGGTGAGCATTTTTTCATATACTTGTTGATTGATTGTATGTCCTCCTCTGAGAAATTTCTGTTCAGGTCCTAGGCCCATTTGTTGATTGGGTTATTCGTTATCTCATTGTCTAATTTTTTTAGTTCTTTGTATATTCTGGATATTATGGCTCTGTCTGAAGTGTGAGGAGTAAAGATTTGTTCCCAGGACGTAGGCTCCCTATTTACCTCTCTTATTGTTTCTTTTGCTGAGAAAAAACTTTTTAGTTTGAGTAAGTCCCATTTGTTGATTCTAGTTATTAACTGTTGTGCTATGGGTGTCCTATTGAGGAATTTGGAGCCCGACCCCACAGTATGTAGATCATAGCCAACTTTTTCTTCTATCAAATGCCATGTCTCTGATTTGATATCAAGTTCCTTGATCCACTTTGAGTTAATTTTGTGCATGGTGAGAGAAAGGGATTCAGTTTCATTTTGTTGCAAATGGATTTCCAGTTTTCCCAACACCATTTGTTGAAGATGCTATCCTTCTTCCATTGCATGCTTTTAGCCCCTTTATCGAATATAAGATAGTTGTAGTTTTGTGGATTGGCTTCTGTGTCCTCTATTCTGTACCATTGGTCCACCCGCCGGTTTTGTTACCAGTACCATGGTGTTTTTGTTACTATTGCTCTGTAGTATAGTTTGAAGTCTGGTATAGCTATCCCGCCTGATTCACACTTCCTGCTTAGCATTGTTTTTGCTATTCTGGGTCTTTTATTTTTCCATATGAATTTCATGATTGATTTCTCTATTTCTACAAGAAATGCCGTTGGGATTTTGATTGGCATTGGATTAAACCTATAGAGAACTTTTGGTATTATCGCCATTTTGATGTTGTTACTTCTACCTATCCATGAACAGGGTATATTTTTCCATCTTCTAAGATCTTCTTCTATTTCTTTCTTTAGGGTTCTGTAGTTTTCATTGTATAAGTCTTTCACCTCTTTTGTTAGGTTGATTCCCAAGTATTTTACTTTTATTGAGGATATTGTGAATGGGGTGGTTGTCCTCATTTAAATTTCAGAGGATTTGTCGCTGATATACAGGAATGCCTTTGATTTATGCGTGTTGATTTTATAGCCTGCCACTTTGCTGAATTCATTTATTAGCTCTAATAGTTTCTTTGTAGACCCTTTTGGGTCTGCTAGGTATCGAATCATGTCATCTGCAAATAGTGATAATTTGAGTTCTTCTTTTCTATTTTTATGCCTTTATTTTTTTTCGTCTGTCTAATTGCTCTGGCCAGTGATTCGAGAACTATGTTGAACAGAAGTGGTGAGAGAGGGCATCCCTGTCTTGTTCCAGATTTTAGAGGGAATGCCTTCAGTTTTTCTCCATTCAGAATGATGCTAGCCTGAGGCTTAGCATAGATTGCTTTTACAATATTGAGGTATGTTCCTGTTATCCCTAGTTTTTCTAGAGTTTTGAATATAAAGGGATGCTCTACTTTGTCGAATGCTTTTTCCACATCTATCGAGATGATCATATGGTTCTTATTTTTAAGCCTA
Organism: Callospermophilus lateralis; assembly: GCF_048772815.1. Taxonomy (NCBI): domain Eukaryota; kingdom Metazoa; phylum Chordata; class Mammalia; order Rodentia; family Sciuridae; genus Callospermophilus; species Callospermophilus lateralis. The sequence continues at coordinate 341,568 of NW_027512566.1, forward strand.
TTGATGTGGTGAATAACATTTATTGATTTCCGTATATTGAACCAACCTTGCATCCCAGGGATAAATCCTACCAGATCATGTTGCACAATTTTTTTGATATGTTTTTGTATCCGGTTCGACAGAAGTTTATTGAGGATTTTTGCATCTAGGTTCATTAGAGATATTGGTCTGTAGTTTTCTTTCTTTGAAGTGTCTTTGTCTGATTTAGGAATCAGGGTGATGTTGGCCTCATAGAATGAATTTGGAAGTTCTCCCTCTTTTTCTATTTTCTGAAATAGCTTGAAAAGTATTGGTATTAGTTCCTCTTTAAAGGTTTTGTAAAACTCTGCTGTATACGCATCCGGTCCTGGGCTTTTCTTAGTTGGTAGTCTTTTGATGGTATCTTCTATTTCCTCAATTGATATTGGTCTGTTAAGGTTGTCAATATCCTCCTGACTCAATCTGGGCAAATCATATAACTTAAGAAATTTATCAATGCCTTCACTATCTTCTATTTTGTTGGAGTATAAGGATTCAAAATAATTTCTGATAATCTTCTGTATTTCTGAAGTGTCTGTTGTGATATTGCCTTTTTCATCCCGTATGCTGGTAATATGAGTTCTCTCTCTTCTTCTCTTCGTTAGCGTGGCTAAGGGTCTGTCGATTTTTTTTTATTTTTTCAAAGAACCAACTTTTAGTTTTGTCAATTTTTTCTATTGTTTCTTTCGTTTCGATTTCATTAATTTCAGCTCTGATTTTAATTATTTCTTGTCTTCTACTTCTTTTGCTGTTGTTTTTCTCTTCTTTTTCTACGATTTTGAGTTGAAGTATTAGATCATTTATTTGTTGTTTTTTTCTTTTTTTAAGGAATGAACTCCAAGCAATAAATTTTCCTCTTAGAACTGCTTTCAATGTGTCCCATAGATTCCAATATGTTGTGTCTGTGTTTTCATTTATCTTTAAGAATTTTTTAATTTCCTCCATGATGTCTTCTATAACCCATTGATCATTCAGTAACCTATTGTTCATTCTCCAAGTGATGCATGATTTTTCCTTATTTCTTTTATCGTTAATTTTCAATTTCATTCCATTATGATCAGTTAAGATGCATAGTATTATCTCTACTCCTTTATATTGTCTAAGAGTTGCCCTGTGACATAATATATGATCTATTTTTGAGAAGGATCCATGTGCTGCTGAGAAAAAAGTGTAACTGCTTGATGTTGGGTGGTATATTCTATATATGTCAATTAAGTCTAGGTTATTAATTGTGTTATTGAGCTCTATAGTTTCCTTATTCAACTTTTGTTTGGAAGATCTGTCCAGTGGTGAGAGAGGTGTGTTGAAGTCTCCCATGATTATTGTATGGTGGTCTATTAGACTCTTGAACTTGAGAAGTGTTTGTTTGATGAACATAGCTGCACCATTGTTTGGGGCATATATATTTATGATTGTTATGTCTTGTTGGTGTATGGTTCCCTTGAGAAGTATGTAGTGTCCATCTTCATCCCTTTTGATTAACTTTGGCTTGAAATCTATTTTATTTGATATGAATATGGACACTCCTGCTTGTTTCCGAAGTCCATATGAGTGATATGATTTTTCCCAACCTTTCACCTTCAGTCTAAGTATGTCTTTTCCTATCAAATGCGTCTCCTGAAGGCAGCATATTGTTGGGTCTTGTTTTGTGATCCATTCTACTAGCCTGTGTCTCTTAATTGGTGAGTTTAAGCCATTAACATTTAGGGTTATTATTGAGATATGGGTGTTCTTCCAGCCATATTGGTTTATTTATGTTACTAAACATGGTTTGTTTTCCTCTTTGATTATTCCCCCCCCTTCACTGTACTACCTCCCGCTGTTGGTTTTCATTGACATTTTCCATTTCCTCTTCCTGTAATATTTTGCCGAGGATGTTTTGAAGAGATGGTTTTCTAGCTGCAAATTCTTTTAACTTTTGTTTATCATGAAAGGTTTTAATTTCATCTTCCATCCTGAAGCTTAATTTCACGGGATACACAATTCTTGGTTGTAACCCATTTTCTTTTAGTGTATGAAATATGTTATTCCAGGATCTTCTAGCTTTCAGAGTTTGTGTTAAAAGATCAGCTGTTATCCTGATTGGTTTACCCCTAAATGTAATCTGCTTCCTTTCTCTTGTAGCTTTTAAAATTCTCTCCTTATTCTGTATGTTGGGCATCTTCATTATAATGTGTCTAGGTGTGGATCTCTTATGATTTTGCACATTCGGCGTCCTGTAGGCTTCTAGGATTTGGGATTCTGTCTCATTCTTCAAGTCTGGGAAGTTTTCTCGTATTATTTCGTTGAATAGATTGCTCATTCCTTTGGTTTGGACCTCAATACCTTCCTGTATCCCAATGACTCTTAAGTTTGGTCTCTTTATGTTATCCCATATTTCTTGAATGTTCTGCTCATGGTTTCTTAACAGCTTTGCTGAGCTGTCTATGTTCTTCTCCAGTTGAAATACTTTGTCTTCATTGTCTGATGTTCTATCTTCTAAGTGTTCTACTCTGCTGGTAGTATTCTCAATTGAGTTTTTATGTTGGTTTATTGTTTCCTGAATTTCCAGGATTTCTGTTTGTTTGTTTTTTATAACCTCTATCTCCCTGAATAATTGATCTTTTGCTTCTTGGATTTGTTTATGTAATTCATTGTCGAAGTGGTCGAAGTGGTCTTTCATTGTCTGATTTTGCTGTCTAATGTCTTCCTTGAGACTCCAGATCATCTGAAGCATGTATATCCTGAATTCTTTATCTGACATTCCATCTGCTGCAGATATTACCTCTTCTAAAGTTGAATTGACCTGCATTGCTTGTGGTCCTTTTTTTCCTTGTCTTTTCATACTGATCACGTTTCTTTCTGCTTGGTGAAACTGTTGTGTTATTGATTTTTCCCCCTATATATTTATATTGCTTTTGTATAGCTGCATCGTCTCCCTTGCAGGCTTTGGCGGTGGTTCTGCCCCTCCTTCAATTGAGGCAATGTGCCTACCACGCCGGGAGGCCGCTGTGCCTCTACTTTCGATGGGCCTGTTCTTTCGGTGGTCACAGGTCCGCCTACCTTGCAGGAGTGAGCAGCGGTTTTGCCCCTCCGCTGGCCACTAGGCCTGTTCTGTCTGTCGGTTGCAGGTATGTCTACCTAAAAGGCGCTGGTGGCGGCTCTGCCCCTCCCCCAACCGGGGTGATGTATCTGGCGGGCCACTGGGCCTGTTTTGTCGGTGGTCACGGTTCCGCCTACATTGCACGTGCGTGAAGCAGCGGTGTCCCTCTGAGAGTTGCTGAGCCTGACCTGCCGGTGGATGGCAAGTCTGCCTACCTTGCAGGCGCAGGGGTGGCTCTGCCGCTCCGCGGGTCACTGGGCCTGATCTGCTGGTGAGTTGCAGGTCTGCCTAACTTGCAGGCGCCCGGCGGCTCTGCCCCTCCCCCAACTGGGGCGGGGCGATGTGTCTGGCCGGCCGCTGGGCCTGTTCCGTTGGTGGTCATGGTTCAGCCTACCTAGCAGGCACGTGGGGCAGCTGTGTCCCTCCGCAGTTTTTTGGGCCTGACCTGTCGGTGGGTCGCAGGTCTGCCTACCTTGTAGGCTCGGGGGGTGGCTCTGCCGCTCTGTGGATTGCTGTGCCTGTTCTGCTGGTGGGTCGCGGGTCCGCCTACCTTGCAGGCACCCGGCGCCTCTGCCCCTCCCCCAACCGGAGCTATGTGTCTGGCGGTCCACTGGGCCTCTTTTGTCGGTGGTCACGGTTCCGCTTACCCTGCACGCGCATGGAGCAGCTGGGTCTCTCTGAGAGTTGCTGGGCCTGACCTGTCGGTGGGTGGCAAGTGCGCCTACCTTGCAGGCCCGGGGGTGGCTCTGCCGCTCCGCGGGTTGCTGGGCCTAATATGCTGGTGAGATGCAGGTCTGCCTAACTTGCAGGCTCCCGGCGGCTCTGCCCCTCCCCCAACCGGGGTGGGGCAATGTGTCTGGCCGGCCTCTGAGCCTGTTCTGTTGGTGGTCAGCGTTCTGCCTACCTAGCAGGCTCGTGGGGCAGCTGTGCCCCTCCGCAGTTTCTTGGGCCTGACCTGCCGGTGGGTGGCAAGTGCGCCTATCTTGCAGGCCCGGGGGTGGCTCTGCCGCTCCACAGTTGCTGGGCCTGATCTGCTGGTGAGTCGCAGGTCTGCCTACCTTGCAGGCGCCCGGCTGCTCTGCCCCTCCCCCAACCGGGGCGGGGCGATGTATCTGGCCGGCCTCTGGGCCTGTTCTGTCGGTGGTCAGGGTTCTGCCTACCTAGCAGGCTCGAGGGGCAGCTGTGCCCCTCCGCAGTTTGTTGGGCCTGACCTGCCGGTGGGTGGCAAGTGTGCCTACCTTGCAGGCCCGGGGGTGGCTCTGCCGCTCCGCGGTTGCTGGGCCTGATCTGCTGGTGATTCGCAGGTATGCCTAACTTGCAGGCGCCCGGCGGCTCTGCCCCTCCCCCAACCTGGGCGGGGCGATGTGTCTGGCCGGCCGCTGGGCCTGTTCTGTTGGTGGTCACGGTTCAGCCTACCTAGCAGGCACGTGGGGCAGCTGTGCCCCTCCGCAGGTTTTTGGGCATGACCTGCCGGTAGGTCACAGGTCTGCCTACCTTGTAGGCTCGGGGGGTGGCTATGCCGCTTTGTGGATTGCTGTGCATTTTCTGCTGGTGGGTCGCGGGTCCGCCTACCTTGCAGGCGCCCGGTGGCTCTGCCCCTCCCCCAACCGGAGGGATGTGTCTGGCGGTTCACTGGGCCTGTTTTGTCGGTGTTCACAGTTCCGCCTACCTTGCACACGCGTGGAGCAGCTGTTTCATTAGTGCCTGGGCACACTCTTCTTGTTGGCCTCCCTCAGGCCCTAAGTTTGTAGAGCTTGGGGCTGAGAAACCCCAGCCAATTTGCTTACCTTCTGGTAGCCACGCCCCCATATCTGGTGCAAGAGACCTCAGTTGTCAGCACTGGTGGGAGCGGTAGTCGTGAGTTCCACGCCGAGGCGAGTCGGTGCAAGAGACCTCAGTTGTCAGCACTGGTGGGAGCGGTAGCTGGGAGACCCGCGCCGCGCAGCTACCGCCGGCTCCTGTGCCAGTGCTGCCTCCGGGTTTTCTTGACTACCACGCCGGCAGGTCGCTGGACCTGTTACGGGCCCGGGCGGCGGCTCTGTTCGGCCCCTCTGGCCTCCACAGTATTCAGCAGGACCCGGACCGAGAAACAGTTTCCGCCGGTTCTTTATCACCGGGCCAAAACAGTTCCGGGAGCCAGAATTCGGCCTCTCCGGACTTGGTGCATGCTCCGACAGGAGCAGGCTCCAAGAAGCAGTTTCAGCGGGTTCTATAGCCCTGGGCCAGAGCAGCTCCGGGAGCCAGAACTCCGACACTCCGGGCTCGGTGCGTGTTCTGATAGGAGCAGGCTCCAAGAAGCAGTTTCCGTGGGTTATTTAGCACTAAGTCTGAGCAATTTGTCTGCGAGATGCAGACAATTGTCAGCCTGAAATTACCTGTTCTATAGCTGAAAGAGCTGCAATCAGTCGAAAACAAGGATGGTGACGTCAGCTCTCCAAGATGGTGGCCGCTGGCTTCCTCCGTGGTCTGACCGGTGTGGAGAACCAACCTGGACCGTTTCCTTTCCCTGTCTCCAACCCAGAATTCAGCTCCGAGCTCAGCAAATGCCTAGCTGGCAGGAGCCCACAGAATCAGCATTGCTGTATCTCTGCGCCACCAGCCTGTCATTTCCCAGCGCGCGCCGCAGACTCCAGCCATGGGGTGATCTGCCGAACAAGCAGCGCTCCATACAGACGGACAGATCGCTCGCATTTGAGCCCCTGAAGCTGATCCTCGTGCGATGAAAATCCTTCCACTAGGTTTTGGAGCACCCCAATTTTGCTGGAAATTCCTAACAAGATAGCTTTTAGCCGTTCTAACTCGTCATTTTCCCTCACAGTGACGCAGTACACGGAGTTACTGCACTCCCTTTGCGGCCATCTTGCCTCTCAAGAAATCATATATTGATATAGAATCATTCATAACAACTAGTTATACATCTAATTGTAATCCTAGGCTTATGGTTTATCATGAAGAGTGTGTGAGTTTTGCTTCAAAAGTGATTATGGAAATCAAAAATAATGTGTTTTGAAAGAAGTCTCATGAAAAGACCAGTTTGAAACATGGCAGAACACGTGTTTTCTGAAGCAGAAAGTGATTGAAAGTGAAATATATGCCTATAAATTTGTGAACTTGTGGATGAAATATATATCCTATAATGTGCATAAACTGAAGAAATAGTAATGTACCAGTGTTGAAATAAAAATGACCTTCAAAATACTTATCATGTCCCATAGGAATCTACTTGCATTGATGTGAAACTGGATCAGTTACTGTAGAAATATTAGGATTCATATGCACCATTCACTGAAGTTAGTTTTCAATACTAGGAAAAAAATACGTATATCAGGTGAATGAATATTTCTGAGAATAATCTTGTGAAAAGTTTTTTATAAATCCACATACATATTCATGAATGAATTTAAGGAGTGTATAATAAGACACATATATTAAATATTTTGAAATATCTGGAGAGAATATATATATATATATATATATATATATATATATATATACATATATAAATATATGTATATATATATAACCACACAGATTTTAAAAATTAGCAATATATATGCCAATCAAATTAGACCGTGAAATACATATCATCCACAGATCCAAAAATATTCATTTTACTGGATATGGATTTATGTATAACTTTTTTCAACTAGGAAGCTCACCCATAGTTTGAATTTTCAGTTCAAACAGCGTTTAGGAGGAGTGATCTCTTCTCACACTTTGTATCTGCCAAGTTATGTAACTCACAAGAATTTACGTGTGATACCAGGTAGGATTCTAAATGTGCATATAAAAATACATGTGCTGAATAGAATACAGAGAAATGGAGACAGGAATTCACATATTTGTTAACTGTAAAAGCACATGGAAAACTATTTCAACAAAAAATTTACTAGATTTATAACTCCTACCCTATATAATGCAAAAGGCAAGTCCAAGTATACAACGTGCCTCCTCTGAACTGCTTGTATTTCTATTCTGTTTCGGTTATTTTTCTCCATCATATTAGGATTAGTATTCAGAATCTAGTAGGGTATGTGTTAGTGTCAGGGATTCAGTATATCAAATGTAAAATAGAAAAATGAAACCAATGTGTATGCAAATATGTGCTAAACAAAATCTTCCCACTCTCATCCAGAACAATTCCTTGACATTTCCTTCCCCCAAAGTAAGACACAATTAGAGGAGTAGAGTAATAAAATCTGTGAATAATATGCTCAGGAGTTTACAACCTTGGAAGTGGTAGAGGAGTTTTCCTAGTATGGGACAGGATAAAAACTCCATATATATGGAGCTCTGCTGGCCTAAATACTTCTTGAGAAACTGCCTCTGAGTTTGGGCACTTGAAATATTTGTTTTTGTCAGGAGCTTTAGCTTCTTTCTAGTGAGACCATCAAAGCTGTGTCTGCATCTATGTGACCTGGAGGACATGATTTCTTATTTTCCAATGAACATGAGGCAGCAGTGCTGAATTCTCTCTTTGTAAGTAAACTGTGGCCACTGGGGGCTAAGGGTATTCCCATGTGGACTGGGAAGCGATTTGGTCATCCTCCACTTTTCGTGGTGTTTCTTGCTGCTGCACTGGGACTTTGGCATTTGCTTCATGAAATAAAAGAAGTTCAACTGGGACACAGTTCTGGAGGCAATTCTTTCATGTGTGGTTGGTCAGGGTCTGCAGGAGAATGCACCAACCAGGCTTCTATCCCACATAGCTTGGCCACATGTCTATAGCAACCTGATTCTGAACATTGCCCGGAAACATCTCCAACAAGAAGCCTTTACATGGAAGGGTCTGCTGGCTGCACCATGTCAGTCACAAGCCATTTGGAAGCCAATGGCAGATCCACATGGCCCCACCACAAATTTTTTATCACACATCTGCCTACCACTGCTCTAGGCCCACTACTCAGCAGGTTCCAACATACTGGCATCTCTGTTCTACACCATTTTCATGAAACCCAATCAATCAAGGCACTGTCTTGCATATTTACGATCAGCAACAGGACATCCAAAGTTTCTCCAGTGCCACCTGGTCATGGGAATTTCAAAAATTTCATGGTATTTATCTAGGCATTTTTCAAGGATGACGTTGCAGGCACTGTGGGTTTCAATTCATTCAGGAACCATTAAATGGTGAGGAAGCTCATTTCAATGAATGCTCTGTAGAACTCTCACAGGCAAGGCTTCCCAAAGAGTGGCCAAAATGTCACATGAAGCCAGGCCCATTGAGGTCTACAATGTGACGTCCATGGGTGTTGTGACTCTCAACTATGGCTGCCAAGTCTTTCAGAATTAAATCATGTGATATCCTGGCTGAGATACCCAGGGCTCTGTGGAAAGCCAACCTGGGCCTAGATCTCAGTTTCCAAGGGTGATTCTCATGGGTGGACTTCTAAAATCCCAACAAAATTCATGGCAATACTTCTCTGAATTCAGTCTCTAAGGGGAATCACACCAGAGTTCAAGCCCAGGTGGTCCAGGTCATGTCTTCATACTGGACACAAATGACCAAATTTAAAACCAAAACCCTCCCATATGGCCCTCATCTTCTTCCATATAGACACTAATCACAACCTCTGGCGGAAGGTTTCCATGAGTGGCGGAGTCCAAGAGAGTGTCCAAAATAACTCCCTTGCCCCTCATTGGCGTAAATTCAGGATGGTCTGGACACCCTTCATGTGAAACAGGAGTGATCAAATATGCTAGACGTTAATACTTCTATGCTTCTCCAATTTGTGGAAAACTGAGTGTCAGGTATATATTTTTATGTGATTTGCAGTCATGAGAAATCACAAGCACCTCTGCAGGTCTTTGAAGAACCCATTTGACCCAAAGGATCCCTATTCTCACTTGATGGAGTTCAAGAACTTTAAAGAGGAAGGCGACAGACTTCATCCACAAGGACTGCTTTTTGGCCGTTTTGGTTTTGGATGCACACATGGGATCTCTCTTTACATCCACCAGGTGCTGAGAATCTAAGCCACAACCTCACACAGGGCCAAGAGGCTGATTCAGACACATCCCTTTCCAAAGCAATTAAGCAAAGAGCCACAGGTGATGCCCATTCATTTCCATTTGAAAACTGTTTTCTTTAGGCTTCACAAAGGGGTGGCCTGAGGCAAAGACCTTCCTGACATTCAGGGGAACAGAACAATAGGTTAGCAAATGGCCCAAAGCAGTGTTTCTCCACTGAGACTTTCCTGGTCACACTGATATCTGAATTTTCTGAGATGCTCACCATTCCCTTCAGCTATCCAGTACATGGCCATGTCACAGAGCTTAGAGGCAGTACTTATCTTGGTCACAAAATCATGAGCCTATTCTGGAGAGTGGCCAGAATTCAGGAAGAAAACAGGAACTTAGGAAGATAGCAGGTGTTACCCATCCATAAGGCAAGCCGCATTCCTTTCATACATTATGCAGAAAGAATTCTGGTAAGCTTTCTACTAGCCTGGACACATCCTTTGATGCATTCTCTTTTCTAATGTCTACAACCATGGACACAGTGGGATACACAGACTTAAAAACACTCGCCTTGTCAAATCACTTGTTAGAAATCGTCCACTCCAAACCAAACAAACTGCCTTTCCTACCTATTCTCAAAACATGAGACAAAATCACAAACACACACTCACACCCACAAAGTCACCTCCTTTCCCAAAGTAGGTCTCTGACGATCGGGTGTGACCTCTGACTGGTGGGCCGTACTATGTTCCCATCAAATGGCCTGTTCTGTCTCAGATCTGGTTTCCTTGGCCAACTCTGTGAAGTTGTCAGGAGACAGCGGTGAGCCACTTCCTGCTTACTCAGGAAAGGCCACTCTTCAGAGCTTTCCTGGCATTTGGCCATCCTCACATCAGTAGATACCAAGAAAGACTTACTCTGTCCTTGGTAAATCAAAAGAAGGGAGACCACTGGGACTGGGCCTGGGACTAGATTTGTGTGCCTGGATGCCTGGATCCCAAGTTCAGAGAGTTCCATCACCAAGAATGTGAGGAGAGGTCACTTCCTTCAGGAACTGAATGAGGTCAATGCCTTGGCAAGCACATTGTCCTAACATTTGCTTCCAAAGGTCCCATGAAATGGAGGCTGTCCCTAATTTTTTTGACACTTTCACAAGTTAGAATGGTATATCAAATATTGGTAACCAGGAACAGCTCTCCACAGAGGCCTCGTTTTGTCCTTCTTCTCTACATAAAGAAGAGAGAGGCTGATTCAGACACATCCCTTCATGCTGACCAGGTTGTTTGCAATGAAAGATGACTTTTGCTCTCTCAGTTCCTTCATAGGTGCCTACAACTTCTCTAGGGATCATTTGCGCCTAGACCTTTGAGTTTCTCAGCAGTTGGAAGATCCCCTACATTCCTGTATTTTAAGACCAACTCTGTCCTTGCTCTTCTCTAAAGTTAGATTGAAGGAACAGTGTATGGTTAGGGTTAATAACAGGTTTGATTTGGAATAGAAATCATTCTGCTGGATGAATAATGGTATTGGGAATCTGCGATATTTTCAAGAATATATAGGTAAAATATAGGAATCTGAAAACAGAAATCTAGGTAAGATTTGAAGCCCAGAAGGGCATTGGGCCCTTGATTGCGGTATTAAGCATAGGACCTTGTAACTTGGATGATTGATTTTCAAAGAGAACTTCCAGTCAAAATGGATAGTCAGGAGTATTAGGAAGATAGTCGGTATGTTTATAAAGGAGAGTGATTATAGGATTTGGACCAAAAGTTCTTTAGCTATAGGGTTTCGGGTATTGAGTGAATGTAAATGTCAGCACATGTGAAGAATTAATCACAATGATGAACTGGGGAAAATATGTAGGAATGCAGATATCAATAGAGACTTTAGGAAATCTGGCAAAGTATAGTCGGTAGTGAAATGTTAATAAAATAGATTCTTGTCACTTCCTGTTTTTCTGTATGCTTAATAAAACACTGTTGAAATCTTGAGAAGTGTTTTCTAAACTTTTTCCCAGAATGTGCTGTCCCCAACAGCCAAACTTCAGAATGTACTCCCTCACCCAGTTGCACGCAAACTGCTCACCCGCCCAGGCCCATCAATAAACTTTCCTCCCTGCCCTCTTCAAGGAAAGTATATAAGCTCTGCTTAAGCTGTTCTCAGGGTTCTCTGCTCTATTCAAATGAGCTCTGAGCCCCAGCATGCTGGACCCCCAATAAACCCTTTGTTTTTGCATGAGAGAGTCTCTTAGTGGTCTCTTCCCCCAATGCTCTTCCGATCTTTATATATGGAGGTTCCACCGAAATCCAGCAGTGGTGAACGAGAGACCCCAATGGGCTACTCTCAGGGTAAGTAAGGCGCCTCTTTCTGGTTTCAGGTTTCAGGTTAGGGCTTGGCAAAATGGCTGTCGATGAAGTGTGTGAGCTCTCTTTGATGGTGGCTGGCAGACGTGTCACAGAGCCACAAGCCAAGTCCCTGGGGGAGGCCACAGAGGACCCGGGAATCGAGGAATAATAGTCCCCTTGACTCAGTGATACTTTGTTTCAGATTCGGTATTGCCAGGCCATCGGGTTTTGCCGCCTGCTCAGTCTTGGTCTCAGTGTTGGACGTCCATTGCCTGTCTTTATTGTTTTCTCTTGTCTGTGTCCTGTGTCGTTGCTTTTACTGTTTGTGTATCTTTCATTATGGGACAGATCACTTCAATGCCTCTGTCCCTGACCCTTGATCTATGGACCAAAGTCCGCTTAAGGGCTCAGAATGTTTCTTTTTCAGTAAAACGCTGGACCTGGCAGACTCTGTGTGCCTCAGAATGGCCCACCTTTGGATTCGGATGGCCCCTAGAAGGATCTTTCTACTTACCACTAATTTAAAAAGACAGAGATATTGTCTTACAGCCAGGGCCACATAGCCATACTGATAAACAGGAATATACCTTAACTTGGCAGGACCTCTGCAAATCTCCTCTTCCGTGGGTGAAGCCTTTCCTTGCTGTGTCCCCGTTCCTACTCCTTCCCCCACGATCTCTCAACCCCTCTGCTCCTCCTCCTCCTCCACCCTCTGTTCTCCCTGAGTCACAAGATTTGACTCTACTGGACTCTCCTCCCCTTCCTTATCTTCTACCCTTGTCCCACAACCCCCAACACCCTCTAAGTGATTCTCCAGCTGCTGACTCAGCCTCTCCGCAATTGGAGGACGCTAAGCCAGCCCAGGGCCCTCCAGATAACTCCCCTGCGTCACACACAGCCCCTCCTCCCCTGGAGGAAGCTGGACTTGCTAAAGGAACTCGCTGGTGGCAAATGATTGAAAACCCTGGAACTCCCGTGTTGCTTCCCTCCATCCCTAAGGGCCAATGATTGACGATGGCCATGGGGAAAAAAATGGAAGCCTACCAGTATTGGCCTTCTCCTCTTCAGACCTATATAAATGGAAAAATAACAATCCCCCTTTTACCGAGGACCCAACCTGGCTCTCAGGTCTGGTGAAGTCATTGATGTTTTCACACCAACCTACTTGGGATGACTGCCAACAACTCCTAGGCACTCTCTTCATGACAGAGGAACAAAAGAGAATCCTCCTGGAGGCTATAAAAAAGTATCCTCGGACCAAATGCGTGACCGACACAACTTCCCAACATATTCAAAGCCGGCTTTCTCTTGAAACGACCCAACTGGGACCCCAACACCTTTGAAGGTAGGGAGCATCTGTCCACTTATCGCCGGGCTCTAATAGTGGGTATCTTAGTGGCCGCTAGGTGACCAACTAATTTGGCCAAGGTAAGAGAGATTATTTAAGGGCCTGATGAATCTCCCTGTATGTTCCTAGAGATAATTATGTAGGCATATAAGAGACATACTCCTTTCGATCCTCAGGCAGAGGATCAAAAGGCATCTGTCACAATGGCCTTTATTGGGAAAGCTGCCCTGGATATTAAAAGAAAGTTACAATGCTTAGATGGATTACAAGATATGACTTTGAGGGATTTAGTCAGAGAACCCGAGAAGGTATACTTTAAGAGAGAAACTGAGGAAGAGAAGGGAGCTGAGTGAGGATAAAAGAAACAAAAGACAGACTAAGGCATTGACTAAGGTCCTGGTCACAACAACAAATAGGCCAGAAACTAAGAAACAGAGAGACAGGAAGGGATACCTGGGCACACACTAGAGGCCACCCCTGGCCTCAGATCAATGTGCCTACTCTAAAGAAAAAGGACACTGGGCCAAAGAGTGCCCTAGAAAGAGACAGCCATGCCAGCCAGATATTCTGACTCTGGAGGAATACTAAGAAAGTCCGGGCTCAGATCCTCTCCCTGACCTCAAGGTAACTTTTGAAATGGAGGGGAACACAATAAACTTTGAAGTAGATACAGGGGCAATATACTCAGCCCATAAGGCCCATTGGGACCTCTACCGAATAAAAGGTCTCTAATTCAAGAGTCTAACAGAAGTAAATATCGGGCTTTGACAACTAAGAGGACCATGGGCCAGGGAAAAGGAAAAATCCATCACTCCTTCCTAGTAATCCCAGAATGCCTGGCCCCATTGATGGGCAGAGTTCTGCTCACCAAGCTCTGGGCCAAAATAACTTTTAACCCTGAAGGCCCCCAAGTGGAATTTTTTAATCCTTCAGTAACTACTCCTATAATCATGGCTCTAACTATGTCAGTAGCAAATGTTCATCAACTCACTCACCTTTGTTCAAAGAAACTGCATTCATTCGTGAAATATCAAGAACACAGTTTTCCACTAACCTACTCACAGCTAAAGGAAATAACTGAATGTGTAACAAAAGCCTGTCAGGTCCATTAATTGGTTAAAGCTTACACTTCCAAGCTTCCTGCAGGAAAGCACCTATGAGGAACCAGACGAGGACAATTCTGGGAAGTGGACTTTACTGAAATTAAGCCAGTAAGGTATGGACTTAAATAACTCCTAGTCTTTGAACATACATTTTCAGGATGTATTGAAGCCTTCCCCACACACAAAAAAAAAAAGAAATAAAAAAGAAGAAAAAAGAAACATCGCAAATGGTTGTAAAGAAGATCCTGGAAGATATTTATTCTCCCCTTGACGACCAGTAGTCTTAACCCTCATCAGCCCCTTAAGCTGCGATGGCTGATCACAAATCCTACTGGACACGAAGTATGGCCTATCTCGAATACAGCCAGCTTACGAACCTGGTGGCCATCTCTCCACCCAGTCATTTGTCAGCTGGCTATAGGTCTTTCCTATTGGGATATCCCTGATTAACAGGATCCCACTAAAATTCCATTAAATCCCTTCCGTACCATAGATAATGGAAACAAACATTATAGATGTAGGGACACGTGAGCCAGATGCAGGTTGGCTAGCCTAGATTACTATGTTTGCCCGGCAGACTATCAAAGCCACAAACAGTCACGGCTGTGGGGGGGGAGAGCAGACTTCTATTGTAAGTCATGGGGATGTGAGCATACAGGGACTGTCAGATGGAACCCAAACTCCTCATCAAATTCTGTACACAGCATTGGCCATATTACGAATTAGATAACCAAAACCGATGGCCCCCAGAGGGGTCTCTAGATCCTCAAATTCTGTGTGACCTTTTTAACTTCTGCAAGTGCTCAAAAGGGTGAAAGGAGATTCCGCTATGTGGAGGCCTTCTCTCTCCTTTGCTCACATCCTGAACTATGCTTCTCCAATAGATGCTCACCCTCAGCCTTGTGCTCTAGACTCTCTGCTGTCACTCCCACCTCAGCAACTTGATTTCTCCCCTCCAATATCTAGATCAAAAACCCAAATCTCGACTGGTTCTCAGACCATTGCTCCCTTGCTGAGGTTGCAGGTACTGAGGTACCACTCCATTCACTCACTCCTCTCCTCTCCTGTCAGTGCCCGCACCGGGTCCCACCCAGTCCTCTTACCACCTAATGCAAAGCTCAAACCCGCTGAGAAGAATCCTCAGACCCTAATACAAGATGTAATGAAAATGGCCTTTAATGTTGCTTTGTCATCACTAAAAACAGGTTACTAAGAATTTAAAGTCCCTCACAGGCTTTTTGGAATCTCACTCCTGTCTCCCCCTCTGTTCTATCTGTTCTACTGCTCAAGTTTTTGTTGCTATTAAGATCCCAAAGCCCTCTCCCAATATTCTTTTACATCTCTCCTTCCTCATTCTCAGATCCACAGAGCTGCTCTTATTTCTGCCTTCCAAATTGTACCCCTCTGTACCAGGCCCACAGAAAAGTCTTAACTGACCTTCTCCAGAAGTCTTCACCATGGCTGATTTAGGACTTTCAGCAAAAGAGTCCCTATAAAAGAGTTCACTGTAGATAAACTTCCTATTTTTGTGTTGCCCTGGTCTCCTTGGCAACTGGCTAAAAAATTAAGCACTCCTGATCTAGACACACCCTTACTAGTTTTTCACAAAATATTTGAAAAAAAGTCCTCTGGCCTTGAGCTGGGGCTTCACAGAGATGGCTACATTTCTAAGATAAAGAAGTTACAAACTGGGCTGTATGGAAACAGCTGGAAGGGGGAAAAAAAGAAAGGGAAGACACCCACACCCAGGTGTCCTTGAAAAGTTAACTTGCCCAAACTGAGGAAAAAAGAGAAACAAAAACTGCTTTTTGTGAACTTCTGCAGACTGTGAACTTCTGAGCCCCTTCCCTTACGTGTTGGGTACAAAATTCTGAAACTACGTAACTTGGGTTTCAGGGGATTAATTGATTACAACAGAAGCAATGCCCTCTGAATCTGGTTGAAACCAAAAAAGACTGTTTCCGTGTCTTTGGTGCTATCTTAGGTGCCTTGCCTTGTCCGTCCCTACAACAGTATAATTCTATATACTTAAACATTGTTTATGTTTTCATGAAATGGTCAACAGATGTGATTAATTGTGAAATGGTGCAGATGTTTCCCAGAGTGCTCTATCATGACGCAGGTTCATCTGAAGATCAAAGAGGGGGACATACAACCCGGTTCCGCTGGGAACATATGTCCCTCACCTTAGCCATTCTATTACGAATAGGAGTTGCTGCAGGGTTGGGCACAAGAACCACTGCTCTGGTCCATGGGACACAACAAGTGACCCAATTAGAAGAAGCAATAGATCAAAACTTAAAGATTTTAGAAACCTCCATCACAGCTTTGCAGGAATCTTTAACCTCTCTCTCTGAAGTTGTTTTACAGAAAAGGCGAGGGTTGGACCTCCTTTTCATGACAGAAGGGGGCCTTTGTGCTTCATTGAGGGAAGAATGTTGTTTTTATGTCGACAATACTGGAGTTGTAAAAAAATCTATGAGTAAATTAAAAAGATGCCTTGAAGAGCAACAACGAGAGAGAGAGGCACAAAAACGGTAGTTTGAGTCTTTTTTTACACAGTCCCCCTGGTTAATTACGTTTTTATCAACCCTGGCTGGTCCAATAATAATCCTCATAGTATTACTAACTATAAAACCCTGTTTCCTCAATCATGTAATTTCTTTTCTCCAAGCTCAAATTGGACAAATTAAAATTATGGTAATACATCACTAGCAGACATAGAATGTGACACCCCACAATGATCACTTTTATGATTAAAAGTAGCCAGAAAAAGAAGTGGGGAATGAAATGTTAATAAAATATGTACTTGTCACTTCCTGTTTTTCTGTACGCTTAACAAAACACTGTTGAAATCTTGAGAACTCTTTGCTAATCTTGTTGCCAGAATGTGCTGTCCCCAATTGCCAAACTGCAGAATCTACTCCCTCACCCGGTTGAATAGAAACCTGAACTGTACTTGGATCATTGAATGTAGAAGAGAACATCCATTCAAAAAGTTATAGTCAGTTGGATTAGAAAGATAGTCGGTAAGTTTAGGAAGAAAAGTGAGTATAGGATTTGGAACAAAAGTTCTTTAGCAATAGGGTTTTGGTTAGAGAGTCAATGTAAATGTCAACACAAGTGAAGAGTCAGTCACAATGATGCACAGGGCAAAATATGTAGGAAAGCAGATATCAATAGAGACATTAGGAAATCAGGAAAAGAATAAAGTGAGTGATGGGATTAGATATTTTCAACAGGGTTGAGGATGAATATGTGAGCTTAGGATAAAACAAATATGAAGTCAACAATAGGATTGACATTTGATAGCATTAGCATAGCCCAAGACAGTGTCCAAAATAAGCTCTGTTGCCCCTCATTTGCCTAAATTCCCAGTGGCCTGTACACCCTTCCTGTGTACCAGGAGTGATCAAATAGGCCTGCCCTTAATACTGCTCTGCTTCTCCAATTTGAGTCCTACTGAGTGTCGGGTACAGATTCTTTATGTGAATTGGAAAGATGAGAAAACTCAAGCACCTATTGGATAGCCTCTGAATAGATTTGAAGAACTCATTTGACCCAAAAGATCCCTATTCTCACTTGATGGAATTCAGGAACCTTACAGAGGAAGGCAAAATACTTCATCAACAATGACTGCTCTTTTTGCCATTTTGGATTTTATGCACCCATGGGATCTTTCTTTAGATCCATCAGGTGCTGAGAATCTAAGTCAAAGAATCACACTGGGCCAAGAGGCTGATTCACACACATCTCTTTCCAAATCAATTAAGGAAAGAGCCAAAGGTAAAGCATATTCATTTCCATTTGAAAAATCTTTCCTTCAGGATTCACAAAGGGTTGGCCTGAGACAAAGACCTTCCTGACTCTCAGGGCAACAGAACAATAGGTAAGCAAATGGCCCAAAGCAGGGATTCTCCACTGAGACTTTACTGGTCACACTGATATCTGAGTTTTCTGAGATGCTCGACATTCCATTCATCTATCCAGTACATGGCCATGTCACAGAGCTTGGAGGTAGTACATATCTTGGACACAAAACCATGAGCCTATTCTGGAGATTGGCCATAATTCAGGAAGAAAACAGCAACTTAGGAAGGTAGCAGGTATCGCCCATCAATAAGGCAAGCCACAGTCAATTCATAAATTGTGCTGGATGAATGCTGGGAAGCTTTCTATGAGACAGGACACATCCATTGATGCATTCTCTTTTCTAATGTCTACAAGCACGGACACAGTGGGATACACAGACATAGAAACACTTGCATTGTCAAACGACTTACTAGAAACAGTTCACTCCAAACCAAACAAACTGCCTTTTCTACCTATTCTCAGAACATGAGACAAAACCACAAACCCACACCCGCAATGGCACCTCCTTCCCCCAAATAGGTCTGTGACTCTCCGGAGTGTGCTCTGACTGATGGGCCATACTATGATGCTCCGAAATGGCCTGACCTGTCTCAGATCTGATCTTCTTGGCCAACAATGTGAAGTTGTTAGAAGCCAGGAGTGAGCCACTATCTGCTTTCTCAGGAAGAGCCCCTCTTCCGAGCTTTCCTGGCATTTGGCCATCCTCACATCAGTAGGTATCAAGAAATACTGACTCTGTCCTTTGTAAATCCAAAAAAGTGAGACCACTGGGACTAGGACTGGGACTGGCTCTGGGTGCCTGGCTTTCTGTATAACAAGTTCAGAGAGTTCCATCACCAAGGAAGTGAGATGAGATCACTTCCTTCAGGAACTGAATGAGATCACTGCCTTGGCAACCACTTTGTCATAACAATTGCTCCCAACGGTCCCATGAGATGAGGGCTGCCCCTACTTCCTGTGACACTTTCACAAGTTAAAATGGTATATCACCCGTAGGCAAAAGGGAACAGCTCTCCACACAGGCCGGGTTTGGTACATCTTCTCTACATTAAGAAGAGATAGGCTCATTCTGACGCAACCCTTAATCCTGACCAGGTTGTTTGCCATGGAAGATGATTTTTGCTCTCTCAGGTCTTACATAGCTGCCTACATCTTCTCCAGAGATCATTTCTGCATGGAGCTTTGAGGTTCTCAACAGATGGAAGATCCACTGCATTCCTGTATTGTAAGACCAACACTGTCCCTGGTCTTCAGTAAACATAGATGTCAATTGGAGTCATGAGAAAACCCACGAACCTATGGGATAGCCTCTGCAGGGCTTTAAAGAATTCACTTGACCCAAATGATCCCTATTCTCACTTAATGGAGGTCAGGAACCTTACAGACGAAGGCGAGAGACTCTATCCACCATGACAGTTCTTTTGTCCATTTTGGTTTTGGATGCACACATGGGATTTTTCTTTAGACCCATCATGTGCTGTGAATCTAAGCCACAGCCTCACATAGGGCCAAGAGGCTGATTCAGACACATCCATTTCCAAAGCAATTAACCGAAGAGGCACAGGTAATGACCATTCAATTCCATTTGAAAACTATTTTCTTCAGGCTTCACAAAGTGTGGCCTAAGGCAAAGACCTTCCTGACATTCAGGGCAACAGATTAGGTAAGCAAAAGGCCCAAAGCAGGGTTTCTCCACTGAGACTTTCTTGGGCATACTGATATCTGAGTTTTCTGAGATACTCACCATTCCCATCAGCTATCCAGTACATGGCCATGTCACAGAGATGGAGGTGGTACATATCTTGGACACAAAATCATGAGCGTATTCTGGAGAGTGTCCAGAATTCAGGAAGAAAACAGGAATTTAGAAAGATGGCAGGAATTGCCCATCCATATGGCAAGCTGCAGTCCATTCATAAATTGCACAGGATGAATGCTTTGAAGCTTTCTCGTAGACAGGGCACATCCATTGATGCATTCTCTTTTCTACTGTCTACAATCACGGACACAGTATGATATATAGACACAGAAACACTCACGTTGTCAAAGGACTTACTAGAAACAGTTCACTCCAAAACAAACAAACCAGCTTTCCTAACTATTCTCAGAACATGAGACAAAACCACAAACTCACACTCACACCCAAAATGGTACCTCTTTCCCCAAAGTAGGTCTGTGTCAATCTGGAGTGTCCTCTGACTTGTGGGCCATACTATGTTCCCCAAAAATGGCGTGTCCTGTCTTCAATCTGGTCTCCTTAGCCAACTCTGTGAAGTTGTCAGGAGCCCGTGGTGAGAAACTACCTGCTTTCTCTGGAAAGGCCAGTCTTCATAGTTTCCAGGCATTTGACTGTCCTCACATCAGTAGGTACCAAGAAAGAGTGACTCTGTCTTGTTAAATCCAAACAAGTGAGCCCACTGGGACATGGAGTGGGTTTGACTCTGTGTGCCTGGTTTCCTGGATCCCAAGATCACAGACTTTCATCACCAATAATGTAAGGTGAGGTCACTTCCTTCAAGAACTGAATGAAGTCACTGCCTTGGAAACCACTTTGTTTTAACAGTTGCTTCCGAGGTTCTCAAAAGATGGAGTCTGCCTCTACTTGCTGTGACTCATTCATAAGTTAGAATGGTATATCAACCATAGGCACCGGGGAACAGCTCTCCACACAGCCATGGTTTGGTCCATCTTCTCTACATTAGGAAGAGAGAGGCTAATTCAGACACATCCCTTCAACCTGACCAGGTTGTTTGCCATGGAAGATGACTTTTGCTCTCTCAAATCCTTCATACCTGCCTACACCTTCTCCAGGGATTATTTCTGCAGGGACTTTTGAGGTTCTCAGCTGGGGGATGATACCCTACCTTCCTGGATTTTAAGACCAACTCTGTCCCTGCTCTTCTGTAAAGTGAGATTGAGGGAACAGTGTATGGTTCGTGTTAATAGCATGTTCGATTTGGGTTAGGAGTCATTCTGCTGGATGAATTATGGTATTGGGAAACTTTGATATTTATAACAATATAAATGTGAAATATATGTATGAGAACAGAGATCTAGGAAAGATTTGAAGCCCAGAAAGGCATTGGGCCCTTGATTGGTATACTTAGATTGAATCATGTTCTGCACCGAGGTCTCAGATAAATCGATATACAATGGCATAGGACCCTATACCTCGGATGATTGAAAGTAGAAGAGAACATCCAGTCAAAAGGGATAGTCTGTAGGATTAGGAAGATAGTAAGTAGGTTTAGGAAGAAGAGTGAGTCTCGGAGTTGGACCAAAAGTTCTTTAGCAATTGGTTTTCAGTTAGAGGGTGAATGTAAATGTCAGCACATGTGAAGAGACAGTCACAATGATGAACTGGGAAAAATATGTAGGAAAGCAGATATCAATAGGGGCATTAGGAAATCAGGAAACGTATAAAGTGAGTGATAGGATTAGATATTTTCAAAAGGCTTGAGGTTAAATATATAATCTTAGGAAGAAACAAATATGTAGTAACCAATAGGATTGACATTTGAGAGCAGTAGGCACCCTGGACATAGATGCTTTTAGTAATCCATGGTCACTTCCCATTTAGGCTTTGGTACAATCATATGTGTGACCTTTGCATTTTGTGTACAGAATACTACTGTGGTAAAATGTATATGTAGATCAGGTGACATGAGTATTTCTTGCACTATATAGGGGAGTAATATTCTGGAAACTTATAAATTAGTACTGGGGATAAAAATAGGTGTACCTTGTGTTGATGATTATTGAGATGATGCATGAATAGACCATATTGTGAATAAAGTATGTAACTGGATCCAACATTAAATAATGGTTTGAGTTTGCATCTGAAAATATATTGGAAATCTTATATTGATATATATACCATCATTCCAACGAGTTATATATGCAATGGTATTATTAGGGTTACGGTTTATCGTGAAGAGTGAGTTTTGCTTCAAAAATGATTATGGAATCGAAAATAATGTGTTTAGAAAGAAGTCTAGTGAAAAGACCAGTAAAGAAACATGGAGGAATACATGTGTTCTGAAGTAGTAAGTAATTGAAAGTGAACCAAATGCCAAAAAAATTTGTGAAGTTGTGGATGAAAAAATACATCCTATGATGTCCATAAACTGAAGAAATAGTAATGTACCAGTGTTGAGTAAAAATGAACTTCAAATTACACATCATGTCCCATAGCAATCTACTTGCATTAACGTTAAACTGGGTCAGTTACTGTAGAAATATTAGGATTTTTAAGCACCATCCACTGAACTTAGTTTTCAGTAGTAGGAAACCAAAATATATTTCAGGTGTATGAATATTACTGAGAATAATCTTGTGAAAATTTGAATTTAAATGAACATAAATGAATATGAATGAATTTAGGGAGTGTATAATAAGACACATATTTTTCATATTTTTTTAAAATCTGGAGAATATACACACACACACACACACGCACACACACACACACACACACGCACACACACACACATTAATATTTAGCAATATATATGCCAATCGATATTCATCATGAAATATAATTCATTCACAAATCCAAAAATATTCATTTTACTGAACATGGATTTATGTATAGTGTTTTTCACTAGGAAGCTCACCCATAGGTGGAATTTTCAGTTCCATCATTATTTAGGGAGAGTCATCTCTTCTCACAATTTTTATATTCCAAAGCCAGTGATCTTTCAAGAATGTACGTGTGATACCAGGTAGGATATTGTATATGCATAAAAAAATTACATGTGCTGAATAGGATACAGAGAAAGGGAGACAGGAATTTACATATGTGATAACTTTAAAAAATCATGGAGAAATATTAAAATGAAAAGTTTACTAAATTTAAAACACATACTCTTGATAAAGAGGAAGACAAATACAAATATACACCATGCTTCCTATGAAAGGACTGTACTTCTATTCAGTTAGGTTTTTTTTTCTCCATGATATTAGGATTAGTAGTCAGAGTCTAGTAGGGTATGGGTTAGTGTCAGGGATTCAGTATTTCAAATGGAAAATAGGAAAATGAATCTAATGTGTATGCAAACATGTGATACACAAAAATCATCCCTCTCTTATCCAGAACAATGCCTTGACATAACCATCGCTAAAAGTAAGACACAATTAGAGGAGAGGAGTTAGAAAACCTGTGAATACATATGTGGAATAAAAAATGCTCAGGAGTTCACAACACTGGAGGTGGTAAAAGAGTTTACAAAAGTATGGGAGAGGGTAAACACTCCAGAAACATGGAGCTGTGCTGACCTAAAGAGTTATTGAGAAACTTCCTCTGAGGTTAGGCACAAGAAATATATGTATGGCAATATGTAAATCAATGGTTCTGCAACTGATGTGATTCTGCAATCTGTATATGGAATAAAAATGGGAGCTCATATCCCACTTGAATCAAAGTGTGAAATATGATATATCAAGAAGTATGTAATGTTTTGAACAACCTACAATGAAAATTAATTAAAAAAAGGAAAAGAAATATATGTAATTGTCAGGAGATTTAGCTTCGTTTATACTGACACCAAAAATCTGGGTCTGCATCTATGTAACCTGGAGGACATGGTTGTTTATTTTGTAATGAACATGAGGCAGCAGGTGTGAATTCTCCCTTTGTAGGTAAACTGTTGCCACTGGGAGCTAAGTGTCTTCCCGTGTGGTCTGTGAAGCCATTTGGTCATCCTCCACTTTTCAGGGTGTTTCTTACTGCTGCACTGGGAATTTGGTATTTGCTTCACGAAATACAATATGTTCAACTGGGACACAATGCTGGAGGGAGTTCTGTCATGTGTGGTTGGTCAGGGTCGGTAAGAGAATGTACGAACCAGGCTTCTATCCCACATAGCTTTCCCCTTGACTATAGCAACCTGATTCTGAACATTGCCCTGAAACCTCTACATATAACAAGATGCCTTTACATATAAAGGTCTGCTGCCTGCACCATGTCAGTCGCAAGTTTTGGAAGCCAATGGAAGATCCAGGTGGTCCTACCAAAAATATTTATTTACACACCTACAGTCCACTGCTCTACACCCACTACCCAGCCGGCTCCAACTTACTGGCATTTCTGTTCTACACCATTTTCACGAAACTCAGTCAATCAAGGCACTGTTTGTTATACTCATGATCAGCAGCAGGATATCTAAAGGTTATCCAGTGCCACCTGGTCATGGGGATTTCAAAAATTTCATGGTATTAATCTAGTCATTTTTCAAGGATGAAGTTGGAGGCACTGTGTGTTTCATTTAATTCAGGAACCATTAAATGGTGAGGAAGCTCATTTCAATGAAAGCTCTGGAGAACACTCACAGGCAAGCCTTCCCGAAGAGTGGCCAAAAGGACACATGAATCCAGGCCCATTGAGGTATACAATGTGAGGTCCATGTGTGTTTGGACTCTCAACTATGGCTACCAAGTCTTTAAGAATTAAATCATGTGATATCCTGGCTCAGAATCCCTGAGTTCTGTGGAAAGCCATCCTGGGCCTAGATCTCAGTTTCCAAAACCGATTCTCATGCGTGGTCTCCTAAAATCCCAACACTATTCATGGCAATACTTCTCTGAGGTCAGTTCCAGAACTCAGTCTCTAAGGGGAATCACACCAGAGTTCAAGCCCTGGTGGACCCAGTCATCTCTTCCAACTACCACACAAATTACCACAATTAAAACAAGAACCCTCCCATATGGCCCTCATCTTCTTTCATATAGACACTCATCATAATCTGGCTGGAGGTTTCCATGAGGGGCGCAGACCAAGACAGTGTCCCAAATAAGCTCCTTTGCCCCTCATTTGCCTAAAGTCAAGGTGGCCTGGACACCCATCCTGTGAACCAAAAGTGATCAAATAGGCCTGCCATTAATACTGCTCCAATTTGAGGACTACTGTCTGTGGGGTTTAGATTCTTTATGTGAATTTTAGTCATGAGAAAACCCAAGCACAATGGGCTAGCCTCTGCAGGTTTTGTAGAACTCTTTTGACCCAAAGGATCCCATTCTCACTTGATGGAGGTCAGGAACCTTACAGAGGAAGTCGAGAGACTTCATCCCAATAATTGTTCTTTTGGCGAATTTTCTTTTGGATGCACACATGGTAACTTTCTTTAGATCCATCAGGTGCTGAGACTCTAAGCCACAGCCACACACAGGGCCAAGGGCCTGATTCAGACACATCCCTTTCCAAAGCAATTAAGGAAAGTGCCACAGGTATGCCCATTCATTTCCATTTGAAAACTGTTTTCTTCAGGCTTCACAAAGGGGTGGCCTGAGGCAAAGACCTTCCTGACATTCAGGGCAACAGAACAATAGGTAAGCAAAAGGCCCAAAGCAGGATTTCTCCTCTGAGACTTTCCTGGTCACACTGATATCTGAGTTTTCTGAGATGCTCGCCATCACCTACAGCTATCCAGTACATGGCCATGTCACAGAGCTTGGAGGTGGTACATATCTTGGACACAAAACCATGGGCCTATTCTTGAGATTGGCCGGAATTCAGGACGAAAATAGAAACTTAGGAAGGTAGCAGGTGTTGCTCATCGATAAGGCAAGCTACAGTCCATTCAAAAACGGGGAAATATGAATGCTGAGAAGCTTTCTACTAGACACGACATATCCATTGGATGAATTCTCTTTTCTAATGTCTACAACCACGGAAACAGTGGAATACACAGACATAGAAACACTCGCCCTGTGAAAAGACTTACTAGAAACAGTCCACTTCAAATGAAACAAACCGACTGTCCTACCTATTCTCAGAAAATGAGACAAAACCACAAACCCACAACCACACCCACAAAGGCACCTCCTTCCCCTAAGTAGGTCTGTGAATATCCAGAGTGTCCTCTGACTTGTGGGCCATAATATGTTCCCCCAAAATGGCCTTTCCTGTCTCAGATCTTGTCTCCTTGGCCAACTCTGTGAACTTCTTAGGAGCCAACGGTGAGCAACTACCTGCTTTCTCATGAAAAACCCTGCATCCGAGCTTTCCTGGCATTTGGCCTTCGTCACATCTGTAGGTACCAAAAAATACTGACCCTGTCCTTGGTAAATCCAAACAAGTGAGACCACTGGGACTGGAACTTGGATTGGCTCTGTGTGCCTGGCTTCCTGGATCCCACGTTCAGAGAGTTCCATCACCAAGAAAGTGAGGTGAGGTCACTTCCTTCCTGAACTGAATGAGGGCACTGTCTTGGCAGCCACTTTGTCCTAACTGTTGCTTCCAAGGGTCCCAAGAGATTGAGGCTGCCCCTACTTCCTGTGACATTTTCACAAGTTAGAATGGTATATCAACCAAAGGCACCCAGGAATAGATCTCCACACAGGCCTGGTTTGGTCCATGATCTCTACATTAAAAAAAAATCTGATTCAGACACAACCTTTTATCCTGACCGGGTTGTTTGCCATGGAAGATGACTTTTGGTCTCTCAGGTCCTTTATTGCTTCCTACATCTTCTCCAGGGATCATTTCTGCATGGACCTTTGAGGTTCTCAGCAGGTGGAAGTTTTTCTACATTTCTGTATTGTAATATCAACTCCTTCCCTGCTCTTCTGTAAAGTTAGATTGAGGGAACAGTGTCCGGTTATGGTTAAAAACATGATCGATTTGGGTTAGAAATCATTTTGCTGGATGAATGATCGTATTGAGAACTTGCTATGTGTAGAAGAATATATAGGTGAAATATATGTATGAAAAAAGAAATCTAAGTCTGATTTGAAGCGCAGAAGGGCATTGGGCCCTTGATAGGGATACGTGGTGTTGAATTACGTTCTGCAGAGTTGTCTCAGATAAATCGATATACAATGGCATAGCACCTTGTACGTTGCATGAATTAATGTAGAAGGAACATCAAGTCAAAAAGGCATAGTCGGTAGTGAAAGGTTAATAAAATTAATAAAATAGGTACTTGTCACTTCCTGTTTTTCTGTATGCTTAACAAAACACTTTTGAAATCTTGAGAAATGTTTGCTAATCTTGTTCTAGAATGTACTGTTCCCAACAGCCGAACTGCAGAATGTACTCCCTCACTCGGTGTCATGCAAACCGCCCACTCGCCCTTACCCATCACTAAACTTCCCTCTCTTCCCTCTCCAAGGAAAGTATATAAGCTCTGCTTAAGCTGTTCTCAGAGGTCTCTGCTCTATTTAATTTAGCTCTGAGCTCCAGCATGCTGGACCACAAATAAACCCTTTGCTGTTGCATGAGACAGTCTCTTGATAGTATCTTCCTCTGACACTCGCCTGACCTTTACATATTGAGGTTCCACCGAGTTCCAGCAGTGGCGAAGGAGAGACCCCAACGGGCTCCTCTTGGAGCAAGTAAGGCGCCTCTTTCCGGTTTCAGGTTTCTTGTTAGGGCTTGGCAAAATTGCTGGCGATGAAGAGCCTGGGCTCTCTCCGACGGTGGCTGAGAGACGTGTCACAGAGACAAAGGGCACCTCTCTGGAGGACCCCGCAGAGAACTCGGGAAATCAAGGAACAATAGTCTTCTCGACTCAGTGATATTTTCTTTTAGATTCGTTGTTGCCATACCATTGGGTTTTGCCGGCTACTCATTCCTGGTCTCAGTGTTGGACGTTCATTGCCTGTCTTTATGGTCTTGTCTTATCTGTGTCGTGTGTCCTTGCTTTTACTGTTTGTGGAACTTTCATTATGGAACAGAGCACGTCAATGCCTCTGTCCCTGACCCTTGATCACTGGACCAAAGTCCGCTTAAGGGCTCAGAATCTTTCTTTTTTTAGTAAAACGCTGGACCTGGCAGAATCTCTGTGCCTCAGAATGGCCCATCTTTGGAGTCGTATGGCCCCTAGAAGGATCTTTCTACTTCCCACTAATTTAAAAAGTCAGAGGTATTGTCTTTCAGCCAGCGCCACATAGCCATCCAGATCAACAGCCATATATCTTAACTTGGCAGGACCTCTGCAAATCTCCTCCTCCATGGGTGAAGCCTTTCCTTGCCCCTACCTCTGCTCCTACTCCTTCCCCCATGATCTCTCAAACCCTCTCAACCTCCTCCTCCTCCACCCTCTGTTCTCCCTGAGTCACAGATTTGACTCTACTGGACTCTTCTCCCCCTCCTTATCCCCTGCCCTCGTCCCCTAACACACAACACACTCTAAGTGATTCCGCTGCTGCTGACTAAGCCTCTCTACCATTGGAGGAAGCTAAGCCGGTAATAGGATCTGACAATGGACCGATGTTCATGGCCCAGGTAAGTCAGGGGTTAGCCAGGAACCTGGGGATTAATTGGAAGTTAAATTGTGCTTATAGACCACAGAGTTCAAGACAAGTAGAAAGAATGAATAGAACCATTAAAGAGACCTTAACGAAATTAAGCTTAGAGACCAGCATAGGATTGGACTATGCTCCTGCCTTATGCAATGTTTCATGCAAGAAAAAATCCCTTTGTTTCTTTGAGTAACCTTACCACGTGTGAAATTCTTAATGGTGGCCCTCCTCCAGTAGGGGACATAAGCCCAACTGTAAGACCTAAATATCCTTTCCACACCCCCTTGCTTGACAGACTTAAAGATCTTGAAAGAACTCAGTAATACCTGTGAAAACAGCTGGCCACTGCCTACCCAACTGGGAACCAGGGGATTCCACATCCATATCAAGTAAGAGATTTCATCTATGTAAGATGATATCAGGTGTCATCCCTGGTACCCCGCTGAAAAGGACCATACCAGGTGCTATTATAACACCTACAGTGGTAAACGTAAACAGAATCACTTCCAGGATCCATGCCTCTCATCTCAAGCCTGCTCCCTGTACAGAATCTTTCTGGAAACTGAAAAAGACTGGTAACAGTTTCAAATTGTGTATTCGCAATGTGAATAAGGTTATATACTCTCCCCTTGGCTACAAGTAGTCCTAACCCTCATCAGCCCATTAAGCAGTGATGGCTGATCACAAATCCTACTGGAAAAGAAGTATGGTCTATCTCGCATACAGCCCCCTTAGGGACCTGGTGGCCATCTCTCCACCCAGACATTTGTTAGCTGGCTATAGGTATTTCCTATTGTGATATCACTGATGAAGAGGATCCCACTAAAATACCATTAAATCCCTTCTGTACCATAGATAATGGAAACAAACATTATGGATGTAGGGACACGCAAGCCAGATGCAGGTTGGCTAGTCTAGATTACTAAGTTTGCCTGGCAGACTATCAAAGCCACAAAGAGTAATGGCTGTGTGGGGGAAAAGCCGACTTTTTCTGTATGTCATGGGAATGTGTGCATACAGGGGCTGCCTGATGGAACCCCAATTCTTCATCAAATTCAGTACACAGCATTGGCCACATTACCAATTAATCAACCAAAAACTATGGCACCCAGAGGGGTCTCTAGATCCTCAAATTTTGCATGACCTTTTTGACTTCTGCAAGTGCTCAAAAGAGTGAAAGGAAATTCCCCTATGTGGAAGCCTATTCCCTCCTTCACTCACATCCTGAACTATGCTTCTCCAATAGATCATTATCCTCAGCCTTCTGCTCCAGACCCTCTGCTGTCACTCCCATCTCAGCAACTTGATTTCTCCCCTCCAATAACTAGATCAGAAACCCAAAGCTCCACCAGTTCTCTGACCATAGCCCCCTTGCTGAGGTAGCAGGTACATAGGTACCGCTCCACCGACTCATTCCTCTCATCTCCTGTCAGTGCCCTCACCGGGTCCCACCAGGTCCTCTTACCAGCTAACCCAATGCTCAAACGAGCTGAGGAGAGCCCTGAGACCCTTATCCAAGATGTAATATAATTGGCCTTTAAAGTTGCTTTGTCATCACTGAAAACAGGTTACTAAAATTTAAAGTCCCTCACAGGATTTTGGGATCCTCACTCCCGTCTTTCACTCTGCTCTACCTGATCTACTGCTCAAGTTTGCTGCTAGGAAATTCCAAATACCCTTTCGCATTATTCTTTTACATCTCTCTTTTCCCTCATTCTCAGATCCTCGGAGGTGCTCTCAGCCCCAACTTCCCCGTCTTTCCCCCTCTGTACCAGGTCCACAGAAAAGTCTTAAATGACCTTCTTCAGAAGTCTTCACCATGGCTGAGTTTTGAACTTTCAGCCAAAGAGTCCCAATAAAGACTTTAATGTAGATAAACATTCTCTTTTGTATTGCCCTGTTCTACTTGGCCACTGGCTAAAAATCTCAGTACTTCTAAGCTAGACAACCTCTAACTAGTTTTTCACAAAATATGTGAACAAGTCCTCTGGCCTTCAGCTGGGGCTTCACAGAGATGGCTACATTTCTAAGATAAAGAAATTACCAACCGGGCTCCATGGTAACAGCTGGCAGGGGGAAAATAAGAAAGGGAAGAAAAAGCTCTCCTCCTCCCAGGTGTCCTTGAAAAGTTAACTTGCCCAGAACAGAAGGAAAAACAGAAACAAATACTGCTTTTTTAAACTTCTGAAGACTGTGAACTTCTGAGCCCCATGCCTTATATGTTGGGTACAAATTTCTGAAACTACCTAAACTTGAGTTTCAGGGGATTAATTGATTACAATAGAAGCAATGCCCTCTGAATCCGGTTGCAACCAAATAGGACTGTTTCCCTCTCTTGAGTGCTATCTTAGGTGCCTTGCTTTGTCAGTGCCTACAACAGCATAATTCTATATACTTAAACATCGTTTATGTTTTCATGAAATGATCAAGATATGTGATAATTTGTGTAATGGTGCAGATGTTTCCCAGAGTGCTCTATCATGACGCAGGTTCATTTGAGGATCAAATAGGGGGGGCATACAACCGGTTCCACTGGGAACATATATCCCTCACTTTAGCCATCCTATTAGGAATAGGAGTTGCTGCACAGGTGGGCAGAGGAACCAGTGGCATTGTCCATGGGACACAAAAGATGACCCAATTAGAAGCAGCAATAGAGCAAAAGTAAGATATTAGAAACCTCCTTCAGGGCTTTGCATGAAACTTTAACCTCTCTCTCTGAAGTTGTTTTACAGAACAGTTGAGGGTTGGACCTCCTCTTCATTAGAGAAGGGGGCCTTTGTGCTGCATTGAGGGAAGAATGTTGTTTTTATGCTGACTATACTGGAGTTGTAATAAAATCTATGAGTAAATTTAAAAGACACCTTGAAGAGCATCAACAAGTGAGAGAGGCCCAAAAAGGGTGGCTTGAGTCTTGGTTAACACAGTCCCCCTGGTTAACTACGTTTTTATCAACCCTGGCCGGTCCAATAATAATCCTCATATTATTGCTAACTATAAAACCCTGTTTGCTCAACCGTGTAATGTCTTTTCTCCAGGCTCAAATTGGACGAGTTAAACTTATGGTAATACCCCACTAGCTGACATTGAATGTGACACCCTCCAATGATCATTTTTATGATTAAAATTAGCCAGAAGACGAAGTGGGGAATGAAATATTAATAAAATAGGTACTTGTCACATCTTGTTTTTCTGTATGCTTAACAGAACACTGTTGAAATCTTGAGAAATGTTTGCAAATCTTGTTCCCAGAATGTTCTATCCCCAGCTGCCAAATTGCAGAATGTACTCCCTCTCCCAGTTGCATGCAAACCGCCCACTCGCCCTGACCCATCAATACAATTCCCTCCCTTCCCTCTCCAGGGAAAGTATATAAGCTCTACTTCAGCTATTCTCAGGGCTATCTGCTCTATTCAGGTGAGCTCTGAACCCCAGCCTGCTGGACACCCAATAAACCGTTTGATGTTGCATGAGATAGTCTGTTGGTAGTCTCCTCCTCTGAAGCTCGCACCACATTTACTTGGATGATTAAATGTAGAAGAGAACATCCAGTCAAAAAGGGATAGTCTGTAGCATTACGAAGATAGTCAATAAGTTTAGGAAGAAGGGTGAGTATAAGATTTGGAACAAAAGTTTCTTAGCAATAGGATTTCGATTAGAGAGTGAATGTAAATGTCAGCACAGGTGAAGAGTCAGTCACAATGATGAACTGGGGAAAATATGTAGGAAAGCATATATCAATATAGACATTACAAAATCAGGCAGAGTATAAAGTGAGTGATAGGATTAGACATTTTGAACAGGATTGAGTTTAAATATATAATCTTAGGAAGAAACAAATATGTAGTCACAAATAGGATTGACATTTGAGAGCACTGGGCAAATTTCAGGTGGATGAATATTTCTGAGAATAATCTTGTGAATAGTTGATTATAAACCCACATACATGAACATGAATGAATTTAGGGAGTGAATATAAGACACATATATTTCATATTTTGAAAAATCTGGAGAGTGTATATATATATATATATATATATATATATATATATATATATATACACACATATATATACATATACATAAAACACTCACACAGACAAAAAAGTAGCAATATATATGTCAATCAAAATTCATTATAAAATATATACCATCCACAGATCTAAAAATATTCATTTTACTGAACATGGATTTATGTATAATGCTGTTCAACTAGCAAGCTCACCCATAGGTTGAATATTCAGTTCCAACAGGGTTTAGTAGGAGTGATCTCTTCTAACAATTTGTATCTGCCAAGTCAGCCACCTCACAAGAATGTGCGTGTGGTACCAGATAGGAATCTATATGTGCATATAAGAATACAGAGAAAGGGAGACAGGAATTCACATATTTGTTAACCTTAAAAATACTAGGACAACTATTTCAACAAACAATTGACTAGATTTATAACTCCAACTCTGTATCATGCAAAAGGCAAGTCCATCTATACACCATGCCTACTCTGAACTGCTTGTATTTCTATTCTTTATGGGTTATTTTTCTCCATCATATTAGGATTAGTAGTCAGAGTCTGGTAGGGTATGGGTTAGAGTCAGGGATTCAGTATTTTGAATTGAAAATAGGACACTGAATCCAATGTGTATGCAAATATATGCTACGGAAAAATCTTCCCACTCCCCTCCAGAACAATGCCTTGACATTACCTTCGCCCCAAGTAAGACACAATTAGAGGAGAAGAGTTAGAAAATCTGTGAATACATATCTAGAATGAAAATGCTCCAGATTTCACATCTTTGGAGGTGGTAGAGGAGTTTCCAAAAGTAAGAGACAGGGTAAACACTCCACAAACATGGAGCTCTGCTGGCCAAAAGACTTTTTGAGAATCTGCCTCTGAGGTTGGGCACTTGAAATATATGTTGTTGTCAGGAGCTTTAGCTTTATTTGTAGTGAAACCATCAAAGCTGGATCTGCATCTATGTGACCTGGAGAAAATGGTTACTTATTTTAAAATAAAAATGAGGCAGCAGTGATGAATTCTCTTTTTGTAGGTAAACTTTGGCCACTGAGGGCTAAGGGTCTTCCCGTGTGGACTGTGAAACCAATGGTCATCCTCCAATTTTCGTGGTGTTTCTTGCTGCTGCACTGGGAGTTTGGTATTTGCTTCATGAAATACAACGAGTTCAAATGGGACACAGTGCTGAAGGGAGTTCTGTCAGGTGTGGTTGGCAGGGTCTCCAGGAGAATGCACCAACCAGGGTTCTATCTCAAGTAGCTTGCCCCCTTGACAATTACAACATGATACTGAACATTGCTCTGAAACCTCTCCATATAAAAATATGCCTTTACATATATGGGTGTGATGGTTGCACCATGTCAGTCACAGCCATTTGGAAGCCAATGGAAGATCCACATGGCCCCACCACAGATGTTTTATCACACATTTGCATAACACAGCTCTAGGCCCACTACTTACCAGGCCCCAACTTACTGGCATCTCTGTTCTACACCATTTTCATGAAACCCAGTCAATCAAGGCCCTGTCTGTTATACTCATGATCATCAACAGGACATCAAAGGTCCTCCAGTGCCAGCTGGTCATCGGAATTTCTAAAATTTCATGGTAATTATCTAGCATTTTTTCACAGATGCATTTGGAGGCAATGTTGGTTTCAATTCATTCAGGAACCATTAAATGGTGAGGAAGCTAATTTCAGGGATATCTCTGGAGCACTCTCACAGGCAAGTCTACCCAAAGAGTGGCCAAAAAGTCACATGAAGCCAGGCCCATTGAGGTCTACAAAGCGAGGTCCAAGTGTGTTTTGAATCTCAATTATGCCTGCCAAGTCTTTCAGAATAAAATCATGTAATATCCTGGCTGTGATTCCCAGTGTTCTGTGGAAAGCCACTCTGGGCCTTGATCCCAGGTTCCCAATGGCAACTCTCATTCCTGGCCTCCTAAAATCCCCACACAATTCATGTCAATACTTCTCTGAGGTCAGTTCCAGAACTCAGTCTCTAAGGGGAATCACAGCAGAATTCATGCCCAGGTGGACCCAGTCATCTCTTCCAACTGCCACACAAATGACCACAATTATAACCAAAACACTCCTACATGGCCCTCATCTTCTACCATAAAGATACTCATCATAACATCTGGATGGAGGTTTTCATGAGAGGCACATCCCAAGACAGTGTCCAAAATAAGCTCCCTTGCCCCTCATTTGCCGAATGACAGGGTGGCTTGGACACCCTTCCTGTGAACCAGGAGTGATCAAATAGGCCTGCCCTTAATACTGCTTCGCTTCTCCAATTTGAGCCTCTCTGACTGTGGGGTCTAGATTCTTTTTGTGAATTGGAGTCATGAGAAAAGCCAAGCACCTCTGCAAAGATTTGAAGAACTCATTTCACCCAAAGGATCCCTATTCTGACATGATGGATTTCAGAAACCTAACAAAGGAAGGCAATATACTTCATGCACATTGATTGAACGTTTTTCCATTTTGGTTTAGATGCACATATGGGATCTTTCTTTACATCCATCAGGTGCTGAGAATCTAAGTCACAGCCTAAAACAGGGCAAAGGGCCTGAATCAGACACATCGTTTTCCAATGAAATTAAGCAAAGAGCCAGAGGTGATGCACATTCATTTCCATTTGAAAACTGTTTTCTTCAGGCTTAACAAAGGGGTTGCATGAGACATAGACCTTTCTGATATTCAGGGCAACAGAACAATAGGTAAGCAAAAGGCCCAAAGCAGGGTATCTCCACTGAGACTTTCCTGGTCACACTGATATCTGAGTTTTCTGAGATGCGAGCCATTCCATTCAGGTATCCAGTACATGGCCATGTCAAAGACCTTGGATTTGGTACGTATCTTGGACACATAACCATGAGCCTATTCTAGAGAGTGGCCAGAATTCAGGAAGAAAACAGGGACTTAGGAAGGTATTAGGTGTTGCCCGTGCATAAGGCAAGCCACACTCCATTCATAAATTGGGCAGGATGAATGCTGGGAAGCTTTATACTAGACATGACACATCCATTGCTGCATTCTCTTTTCTCATGTCTACTACCACAGGCACAGTGGGATACACAGACATGGAAACAATCACCTCGTCAAACGACTTACCAGAAACAGTTCACTCCAAAACAAACAAACCGCCATTCCTAACTATTTTCAGAACATGAGACAAACCACAAACCCACACCCACTCCCAAAAAGGCACCTCCTTCCCCAAGTAGCTGTGTGACTAACCAGAGCGTCCTCTGACTGGTGGCCATACTCTGTTCTTCTGAAATGGCCTGTCCTCTCTCAGATCTGTTTTCCTTGGCGAACTCTGTAAAGTTGTAAGGAAAAAATGGAGAGCTACTACCTGCTTTCTCAGGAAAGTTCCCTCTTCAGAGCTCTCCAGGCATTTGGTAATCCTCACTTCAGTAGGAACCAAGAATGACTGACTTTATCCTTGCTAAATCCAAACAAGTGAGCCCACTGGGACTGGGACTGAAACTGCCTCTGGGTGCCTGGCTCCTTGGATACAAAGTTCAGAGAGTTCCATCACCAAGGAAATGAGGTATGTCACATTCTTTGGAACTGAATGAGGTCACTGCCTTGGCAAAGTTATATCTTATGATTTGCAAAAACTGAAGAAATAATAATGTACCAGTGTCGAATACAAATGAATGACAAATTACATATCATGTCCCATAGGATTCTACTTGCATTGATGTTAGACTGCGTCAGTTACTGTAGAATAATTAGGATTTGTATGCACCATTCACTGAAGTTAGTTTTCAGTACTAGGAAACAAATATGTATTTCAGGTGGATGAATATTTCTGATTATAATCTTGTGAAAAGTGGATTATAAATCCACATACATGAACATGAATGAACTTAGAGAGTGTATATTAGACACATATATTTCATATTTTGAAAAATTTGGAGAGTATATCTATATCTATATCTACATCTATACACACACACACACACACACACACACACACACACACAACACTCACAGACATTAAAAAGTACCAATATAAATGCCAATCGAAATTCATCAGTAAATATATATCATCCACAAATGCAAAAATATTTATTTTACTGAACATGAGTTAATGTATAATGTTGTTCTACTAGGACGCTCTCCTATAGGTTGAATTTTCATTTCCAACAGCATTAAGGAGGAGTGAACACTTCTCACAATTTGTATCTGCCAAGACAGCCACCTCACAAAAATGTACGTGTGATACCTGGTAGGATTCTATATATGCATATAAATATACATGTCGGAATAGGCTACAGAAAAGGGAAACAAGAATTCACATATTTGTTAAGTTTAAAAACACATGGAGAATATTTCAATTAAAATTTGACTAGATTTATAACTCCTACCTTATATAATGCATATGTCAAGTCCAACTATACAACATGTCTCCTCTGAAGTGCTTGTATTTCCATTGTGTTGGGTTAATTTTCTCCATTATATTAGGATGAATAGTCTGAGACTACTAGGTATGGGTTAGTGTCAGGGATACAGTATTTCGAATGGAAAATTGGAAAATGAATCCAATGTGTATGTAAATATATGCTGAACAAATATCCTCCCACTCTCATCCAGAACAATGCCTTGACATTACCTTTACCCCAAGTAAGACACAATTAGAGGAGAAGAGTAACAAAATCAGTGAATACATATCTGGAATGGAAAATGCTCAGGAGTTCACAACCTTGGAGGTGGTAGAGGAGTTTCCAAAACTAAGGGACAGGGTAAACACTCCACAAACATGGAGCTCTGCTGGCCTAAAAACTTTTTGAGAAACTGCCTCTGAGCTTCCACACTTGAAATATATGTTGTTTTCAGGAGATTTGGATTCCTCTGTAGTGAGACCATCAAAGCTGGGTCTGCATCTATGTGACCTGGAGGACATGGTTTCTTATTTTCCAATGAACAAGATGAAGCAGTGCTGAATCCTCTCTTTGTAGGTAAACTGAGGCCACTGGGGACTAAGTGTCTCCCCGTGTGGACTGTGATGACATTTGGTCCTCCTCCAATTTGTGGTGTTTTTGCTGCTGCACTGTGAGTTTGGTATTTGTTTCATGAAATACTAGGAGCTAAACTGGGACACAGTGCTGGAGGAGGTTCTGTCACGTGTCGTGGGTCAGGGTCTGCAAGAGAATGCACCAACTAGGCTCCTATCTCTCACAGCTTGCCCCATTGCCCCCTTGTCCATATCAACCTGATTCTTAATTTTCCTCTGAAAACTCTCCATATAAAAAGATGCCTTTACATATAAGGGTCTGCTAGCTGCA
This sequence comes from Callospermophilus lateralis, assembly GCF_048772815.1. Lineage (NCBI taxonomy): Eukaryota > Metazoa > Chordata > Mammalia > Rodentia > Sciuridae > Callospermophilus > Callospermophilus lateralis. The sequence continues at coordinate 378,853 of NW_027512566.1, forward strand.
CCTTGTAAGTTACAAGCCATTTGGAATTCAATGGTAGATCCACATGGCCCTACCACGGATGTTTTATCAAACACCTCCCCACCACTGCTCTAGACCCACTACTCAGCAGGCTCCAACTTACTGGCATATCTGTTCTACACCATTTTCATGAAACTCAGTAAATCAAGGCACTGTCTGGTATACTCATGATGAGCAACAGGACATCCAATATTTCTCCAGTGCCACCTGGTCATAGGAATTTCAAAAATTTCATGGTATTTATCTAGCCATTTTTCAAGCATGAAGTTGGAGGCACTGTGGGTTTCAGTTCATTCAGCAAACATTAAATTGTGAGGAAGCTCATTTCAATGAAATCTCTGGAGAACTCTCACAGGCATGGCTTCCCAAAGAGTGGACAAAAGGTCACATTAGGCCAGGCCCATTGAGGTCTACAATGTGAGTTCCATGTGTGTTTTGACTCTCAACTATGGCTGCCATTTCTTTAAGAATAAAATCATGTGATATCCTTGCTGAGATTCCCAGGCCTCTGTGGAAATCCACCCGGGCCCTAGGTCTCAGTTTCGAAGAGTGACTTTCATGCGTGGCCTCTTAAAATCCCAACAAAATTCATGGCAATGCTTCTCTGAGTTCAGTTCCAAAACCCAGTCTCTAAGGGGAATCACACCAGAGTTCAAGCCCACGTGGACCCAGTCATTTTTTCCAATGCAACACAAATGACCAAAATTAAAACCAAAACACTCCCACATGGCCTTCATCTTATTCCATATAGTCAATCATCTTAACCTCTGGCTGGAGGTTTCCATGAGGGGCGCAGCCCAAGACACTGTCCAAAATCAGCTCGTTTGCCCCTCATTTGCCTAAAGTCAGGGTAGCCTGGACACCGTTTCTGTGAACCAGGAGTGAACAAATAAGCCTGCCATTAATACTTCTTTGTTTCTCCAATTTGAGGCCTACTGATTTTAGGTATCGATTCTTTAGGTGATTTAGAGTCATGCAAAACACAAGCACCTCTGCAGGGCTTTGAAGAACTCATTTGACCCAAAGAATCCCTATTGTCATTTGATGGAGTGCAGGAACCTAACAGAGGAAGGCAAGAGACTTCATCCACAATGAATGATATTTTTTGCCATTTTGGTTTTGGAAGCTCACATGGGATCATTCTTAAGATCCATCAGGTGCTGAGAATCTAAGTCACAGCCACACACAGGTCCAAGAGGCTGATAAAGAGCCACAGGTGAGGCGCATTCATTTCCATTTGTAAACTGTTTTCTTCAGGCTTCACAAAATGTGGCCTGAGGCAAAGACCTTCCTGACATTCAGTGCAACACAACAATAAGTAAGCAAAAGGCCCAAAGCAGGGTTTCTGCACTGAGACTTTCCTGGTCACACTGATATCTGAGTTTTCTGAGATGCTCGCCATTCTCTTCAGCTATCCAGTACATGGCCATGTCACAGAGCTTGGAGGTGTTAAATATTTTGGACACAAATCCATGAGCCTATTCTGGAGAGTGGCCAGAATTCAGGAAGCAAACAACAACTTAGAAAGATAGCAGGTGTTGCACATTGATAAGACAAGCTGCAGTCCATTCATATATTGGGCAGGACGAATTATGGGAAGATTTGTACTAGACAGGACACATCCATTAATGCATTCTCTTTTCTAATGTCTACAACAACGGACACAGTGGGATACACAGAAAGAGAAACACTCGCCATGTCAAATGACTTACTAGAAACTGTCCACTCCAAACCAAACAAACCGCCTTTCCAATCTATTCTCAGAACATGAGACAAAACAACAAACCCACACCCACTCCCACAAAGGCACCTCCTTCCCCCAAGTAGGTCTGTGACTATCCGGAGTGTCCTCTGACTGGTGGGCCATACTATGTTCCCCCGAAATGGCCTGTCTTCTCTCAGATCTTGTTTCCTTGACCAACTCTGTGAAGATGTCAGGAAAAAGTGGTTAGCCACTACCAGTTTTCTCAGGAAACGTCCTTCTTCAGAGCTCTCCTGGCATTTGGCCATCCTCACATCATTAGGTACCAAGAAAACTGACTCTGTCCTTGGTAAATCCAAACAAGTGAGCCCACTGGGACTGGGTCTGGGACTGCCTCTGGGTGCCTGGCTTCTTGGATACCAAGTTCAGAGAGTTCCATCACCAAGGAAATGAGGTATGTCACATTCTTTGGAACTGAATGAGGTCACTGCCTTGGCAACCACTGTGTCCTAACAGTTGCTTCCAAGGGTAACATAAGATGGAGGTTGCCCCTACTTCCTGTGACACTTTCATAAGGTAGAATGTATATCACCATTGGCACCTGGGAACAGCTCTCCACTCAGCCCTGGTTTGGTCCATCTTCTGTACAATAAGAAGAGAGAGAGGCAGATTCAGACACATCCCTTCATCCTGACCAGGTTGTTTGCCATGGAAGATGACTTTTGCTCTCTCAGGTGCTTCATACCTGCCTACAACTTCTCCAGGTACCATTTGTGCATGGACATTTGAGGTTCTCATCAGGTGGAAGGTCCCCAACTTTCCTGTATTGTAAGAACCACTCTGTCTCTGCTCTTCTGTAAAATGATTGAGGGAACAGTGTATACTTGGGGTTAAAAACAGGTTTGATTTGGATTACGAGTGATTCTGTGTGATGAATAATGGTATTGGGAACCTGCAATATTTACAAGAATATAGAGGTGAAATATAAGTAGGAAAACAGAAATCTAGGTATGATTTGAAGCCCAGAAGGGTTTTGCCCTTGATTGGGATACTTAGCTTTGAATGATGTTCTGCAAAGATGCCTCAGATAATTCCATATACAATGGCATAGGACCTTGTACATTGGATGATTGAATTTAGAAGAGAACATCCAGTCAAAAAGGGATATTCAGTAGGATTAGGAAGATAGTCGGTAGGTTTAGGAAGAAGAGTGAGTATAGGATTTGGACCAAAAGTTCTTTAGCAATAGACTTTCGGTTGTTGAGTGAATGTAAATGTCAGCACATATGAAGAGTCAGTCACTATGTTGAACTGGGGGAAATATGTAGAAAAGCAGATATCAATAGAAACATTACGAAATCAGGTAAAGTATAAAGTGAGTGATAGAATTAGACATTTTCAACAGGGTTGAGTTTGAATACATAAATTAGGAAAAAAACAAATATGTAGTCACCAATAGGATTGACAATTGACAGCATTAGGCAACCTGGACATGGATGTTTTTAGAAATCCATGTTCACTTTCCATTTAGGCTTTGGTACAATCATAAGTGTGACCTTTCCATTTTTTGTCCAGAATATTACGGTGATAATGAGGTGACATGAGTATTTCTTTCACCATTTCTGGGAGCAATATATTGAAGTTGTAAAATGAGAATCGGGGGTACAAAGAGGTGTACCCTGTTTCTAGGAACATAGAGAAAAAGCATGAATAGACCATACTGTGAATAAATAATATAACTTTTTTGAACTTTAAATAATGAATTGAACTGATATCTGAAAAATTAAAGGAAATCGTATATTGATATACAATCATTCATTCCAACCAGGTTAATATGTAATGGAAATATTAGTGTTTTGGTTTATCATGAAGAGTGTGTGAGTTTTGCTTCAAAATGATTATGGAAATTCAAAATAATGTGTTTGGAAAGAAGTCTCATGAAAGGACCAGTCAAGAAACCCTGACAATACATGTGTTCGGAAGCAAGAAGTGGTGAAAGTTGAAACAAATGCTTATTAATTTGTGAACTTGTGGATGAAATGTATATCCTGTGATGTGCAAAAACTGAAGAAACAATAATGTACCAGTGTCGAATACAAATGAATGACAAATTACATATCATGTCCCATAGGAGTCTACTTGCATTGATGTTAGACTGGGTCAGTTACTGTAGAATCATTAGGATTTGTATGCACCATTCACTGAAGTTAGTTTTCAGTACTAGGAAACAAATATGTATTTCAGGTGGATAAATATTTCTGATTATAATCTTGTGAAAAGTGGATTATAAATCCACATACATGAACATGAATGAATTTAGAGAGTGTATATTAGACACTTATATTTCATATTTTGAAAAATTTGGAGAGTATATCTATATCTATATCTGTATATACACACACACACACACAACACTCACAGACATTAAAAAGTACCAATATAAATGCCAATCGAAATTCATCAGTAAATATGTATCATCCACAAATGCAAAAATATTTATTTAACTGAACATGAGTTAATGTATAATGTTGTTCTACTAGGACGCTCTCCTATAGGTTGAATTTTCATTTCCAACAGCATTTAGGAGGAGTGAACTCTTCTCACAATTTGTATCTGCCAAGACAGCCACCTCACAAAAATGTACGTGTGATACCTGGTAGGATTCTATATATGCATATAAATATACATGTGTGAATAGGCTACAGAAAAGGGAAACAAGAATTCACATATTTGTTAAGTTTAAAAACACATGGAGAATATTTCAATTAAAATTTGACTAGATTTATAACTCCTACCTTATATAATGCAAATGTCAAGTCCAACTATACAACATGTCTCCTCTGAAGTGCTTGTATTTCCATTGTGTTGGGTTAATTTTCTCCATTATATTAAGATGAATAGTCTGAGACTACTAGGTAAGGGTTAGTGTCAGGGATTCAGTATTTCGAATGGAAAATTGGAAAATGAATCCAATGTGTATGTAAATATATGCTGAACAAATATCCTCCCGCTCTCATCCAGAACAATGCCTTGACATTACCTTTACCCCAAGTAAGACACAATTAGAGGAGAAGAGTTACAAAATCAGTGAATACATATCGGGAATTTAAAATGCTCAGGAGTTCACAACCTTGGAGGTGGTAGAGGAGTTTCCAAAACTATGGGACAGGATAAACACTCCACAAACATGGAGCTCTGCTGGCCTAAAAACTTTTTGAGAAACTGCCTCTGAGCTTCCACACTTGAAATATATGTTGTTTTCAGGAGATTTGGATTCCTCTGTAGTGAGACCATCAAAGCTGGGTCTGCATCTATGTGACCTGGAGGACATGGTTTCTTATTTTCCAATGAACAAGATGAAGCAGTGCTGAATCCTCTCTTTGTAGGTAAACTGAGGCCACTGGGGACTAAGTGTCTCCCCGTGTGGACTGTGAAGCCATTTGGTCCTCTTCCACTTTTTGTGGTGTTTTTGCTGCTGCACTGTGAGTTTGGTATTTGTTTCACGAAATACTAGGAGCTAAACTGGGACACAGTGCTGGAGGGAGTTCTGTCACGTGTGGTGGGTCAGGGTCTGCAAGAGAATGCACCAACTAGGCTCCTATCTCTCACAGCTTGCCCCATTGCCCCCTTGTCCATATCAACCTGATTCTTAATTTTCCTCTGAAAACTCTCCATATAACAAGATGCCTTTACATATAAGGGTCTGTTGGCTGCACCATGTCAGTTACAAGCCATTTGGAATCCAATGGTAGATCCACATGGCCCTACCACGGATGTTTTATCAAACACCTCCCCACCACTGCTCTAGACCCACTACTCAGCAGGCTGCAAATTTCTGGCATCTCTGTTCTACACCATTTTCATGAAACTCAGTAAATCAAGGCACTGTCTGGTATACTCATGATCAGCAACAGGACATCCAATGTTTGTCCTGTGCCACCTGGTCATAGGAATTTCAAAAATTTCATGGTATTTTTCTAGCCATTTTTCAACCATGAAGTTGGAGGCACTGTGGGTTTCAGTTCATTCAGCAAACATTAAATGGTGAGGAAGCTCATTTCAATGAAATCTCTGGAGAACTCTCACAGGCACGGCTTCCCAAAGAGTGGACAAAAGGTCACATTAGGCCAGGCCCATTGAGGTCTACAATGTGAGGTCCATGTGTGTTTTGACTCTCAACTATGGCTGCCATTTCTTTAAGAATAAAATCATGTGATATCCTTGCTGAGATTCCCAGGCCTCTGTGGAAATCCACCCGGGGCCTAGGTCTCAGTTTCCAAGAGCGACTTTCATGCGTGGCCTCTTAAAATCCCAACAAAATTCATGGCAATGCTTCTCTGAGTTCAGATCCAAAACCCAGTCTCTAAGGGGAATCACACCAGAGTTCAAGCTCACGTGGACCCAGTCATTTTTTCCAATGCCACACAAATGACCAAAATTAAAACCAAAACACTCCCACATGGCCTTCATCTTATTCCATATAGTCAATCATCTTAACCTCTGGCTGGAGGTGTCCATGAGGGGGGCAGACCAAGACAGTGTCCAAAATCAGCTCGTTTGCCCCTCATTTGCCTAAAGTCAGGGTAGCCTGGACACCGTTTCTGTGAACCAGGAGTGAACAAATAAGCCTGCCATTAATACTTCTTTGTTTCTCCAATTTGAGGCCTACTGATTTTAGGTATCGATTCTTTAGGTGATTTAGAGTCATGCAAAACACAAGCACCTCTGCAGGGCTTTGAAGAACTCATTTGACCCAAAGAATCCCTATTGTCATTTGATGGAGTGCAGGAACCTAACAGAGGAAGGCAAGAGACTTCATCCACAATGAATGATATTTTTTGCCATTTTGGTTTTGGAAGCTCACATGGGATCATTCTTAAGATCCATCAGGTGCTGAGAATCTAAGTCACAGCCACACACAGGCCCAAGAGGCTGATAAAGACACATCCCTTTCCAAAGCAATTAAGCAAAGAGCCACAGGTGGGGCCCATTCATTTCCATTTGAAAACTGTTTTCATCAGGCTTCACAAAGGGGTGGCCTGAGGCAAAGACCTTCCTGACATTCAGTGCAACACAACAATAAGTAAGCAAAAGGCCCAAAGCAGGGTTTCTGCTCTGAGACTTTCCTGGTCACACTGATATCTGAGTTTTCTGAGATGCTCGCCATTCTCTTCAGCTATCCAGTACATGGCCATGTCACAGAGCTTGGAGGTGGTACATATTTTGGACACAAATCCATGAGCCTATTCTGGAGAGTGGCCAGAATTCAGGAAGAAAACTACAACTTAGAAAGATAGCAGGTGTTGCACATCGATAAGACAAGCTTCAGTCCATTCATATATTGGGCATGGGAAGATTTATACTAGACAGGACACATCCATTAATGCATTCTCTTTTCTAATGTCTACAACAACGGACACAGTGGGATACACAGAACGAGAAACACTCGCCGTGTCAAATGACTTACTAGAAACTGTCCACTCCAAACCAAACAAACCGCCTTTTCTATCTATTCTCAGAACATGAGACAAAACAACAAACCCACACCCACTCCCACAAAGGCACCTCCTTCCCCCAAGTACGTCTGTGACTATCCGGAGTGTCCTCTGACTGGTGGGCCATACTATGTTCCCCCGAAATGGCCTGTCTTCTCTCAGATCTTGTTTCCTTGACCAACTCTGTGAAGATGTCAGGAAAAAGTGGTTAGCCACTACCTGTTTTCTCAGGAAAGGTCCATCTTCAGAGCTCTCCTGGCATTTGGCCATCCTCACATCATTAGGTACCAAGAAAACTGACTCTGTCCTTGGTAAATCCAAACAAGTGAGCCCACTGGGACTGGGACTGGGACAGCCTCTGGGTGCCTGGCTTCTTGGATACCAAGTTCAGAGAGTTCCATCACCAAGGAAATGAGGTATGTCACATTCTTTGGAACTGAATGAGGTCACTGCCTTGGCAACCAATTTGTCCTAACAGTTGCTTCCAAGGGTAACATAAGATGGAGGTTGCCCCTACTTCCTGTGACACTTTCATAAGGTAGAATGTATATCACCATTGGCACCCGGGAACAGCTCTCCACTCAGCCCTGGTTTGGTCCATCTTCTGTACAATAATAAGAGAGAGAGGCAGATTCAGACACATCCCTTCATCCTGACCAGGTTGTTTGCCATGGAAGATGACTTTTGCTCTCTCAGGTGCTTCACACCTGCCTACAACTTCTCCAGGTATCATTTGTGCATGGACATTTGAGGTTCTCATCAGGTGGAAGGTCCCCAACTTTCCTGTATTGTAAGAACCACTCTGTCCCTGCTCTCCTGTAAAATGATTGAGGGAACAGTGTATACTTGGGGTTAAAATCAGGTTTGATTTGGATTACGAGTGATTCTGTGTGATGAATAATGGTATTGGGAACCTGCAATATTTACAAGAATATAGAGGTGAAATATAAGTAGGAAAACAGAAATCTAGGTATGATTTGAAGCCCAGAAGGGTTTTGCCCTTGATTGGGATACTTAGCTTTGAATGATGTTCTGCAAAGATGCCTCAGACAATTCGATATACAAAGGCATAGGACCTTGTACATTGGATGATTGAATTTAGAGAGAACATCCAGTCAAAAAGGGATATTCAATAGGATTAGGAAGATAGTCGGTAGGTTTAGGAAGAAGAGTGAGTATAGAATTTGGACCAAAAGTTCTTTAGCAATAGACTTTCGGTTGTTGAGTGAATGTAAATGTCAGCACATATGAAGAGTCAGTCACTATGTTGAACTGGGGAAAATATGTAGAAAAGCAGATATCAATAGAAATATTAGGAAATCAGGCAAAGTATAAAGTGAGTGATAGAATTAGACATTTTCAACAGGGTTGAGTTTGAATATATAAATTAGGAAAAAAACAAATATGTAGTCACCAATAGGATTGACAATTGACAGCATTAGGCAACCTGGACATGGATGTTTTTAGAAATCCATGTTCACTTTCCATTTAGGCTTTGGTACAATCATAAGTGTGACCTTTCCATTTTTTGTCCAGAATATTACTGTGATAATGAGGTGACATGAGTATTTCTTTCACCATTTCAGGGAGCAATATATTGAAGATGTAAAATGAGAATCGGGGTTACAAAGAGGTGTACCCTGTTTCTAGGAATATAGAGAAAAAGCATGAATAGACCATACTGTGAATAAATAATATAACTTTTTTGAACTTTAAATAATGAACTGAACTGATATCTGAAAAATTAAAGGAAATCGTATATTGATATACAATCATTCATTCCAACCAGGTATATATGTAATGGAAATATTTGTGTTTTGGTTTATCATGAAGAGTGTGTGACGTTTGCTTCAAAATGATTATGGAAATTCAAAATAATGTGTTTGGAAAGAAGTCTCATGAAAAGACCAGTCAAGAAACCCTGACAATACATGTGTTCTGAAGCAAGAAGTGGTGAAAGTTGAAACAAATGCTTATTAATTTGTGAACTTGTGGATGAAATGTATATCCTGTGATGTGCAAAAACTGAAGAAACAATAATGTACCAGTGTCGAATACAAATGAATGACAAATTACATATCATGTCCCATAGGAGTCTACTTGCATTGATGTTAGACTGGGTCAGTTACTGTAGAATAATTAGGATTTGTATGCACCATTCACTGAAGTTAGTTTTCAGTACTAGGAAACAAATATGTATTTCAGGTGGATGAATATTTCTGATTATCATCTTGTGAAAAGTGGATTATAAATCCACATACATGAACATGAATGAATTTAGAGAGTGTATATTAGACACATATATTTCATATTTTGAAAAATTTGGAGAGTATATCTATATCTATATCTATATCTATATCTATACACACACACACACACAAACACACACACACACACACACACACAACTCACAGATATTAAAAAGTACCAATATAAATGCCAATCGAAATTCATCAGTAAATATGTATCATCCACAAATGCAAAAATATTTATTTTACTGAACATGAGCTAATGAATAATGTTGTTCTACTAGGACGCTCTCCTATAAGTTGAATTTTCATTTCCAACAGCATTTAGGAGGAGTGAACTCTTCTCACAATTTGTATCTGCCAAGACAGCCACCTCACAAAAATGTACGTGTGATACCTGGTAGGATTCTATATATGCATATAAATATACATGTGTGAATAGACTACAGAAAAAGGAAACAAAAATTCACATATTTGTTAAGTTTAAAACACATGGAGAATATTTCAAATATATTTGACTAGATTTATAACTCCTACCTTATATAATGCAAATGTCAAGTCCAACTATACAACATGTCTCCACTGAAGTACTTGTATTTCTAATGTGTTGGGTTAATTTTCTCCATTATATTAGGATGAATAGTCTGAGTCTACTAGGTATGGGTTAGTGTCAGGGATTCAGTATTTCGAATGGAAAATTGGAAAATGAATCCAATGTGTATGTAAATATATGCTGCACAAATATCCTCCCGCTCTCATCCAGAACAATGCCTTGACATTACCTTCACCCCAAGTAAGACACAATTAGAGGAGAAGAGTTACAAAATCAGTGAAAATATATCTGGAATGGAAAATGCTCAGGAGTTCACAACCTTGGAGGTGGTAGAGGAGTTTCCAAAACTAAGGGACAGGGTAAACCCTCCACAAACATGGAGCTCTGCTGGCCTAAAAACTTTTTGAGAAACTGCCTCTGAGCTTCCACACTTGAAATATATGTTGTTTTCAGGAGATTTGGCTTCCTCTGTAGTGAGAACATCAAAGCTGGGTCTGCATCTATGTGACCTGGAGGACATGGTTTCTTATTTTCCAATGAACAAGATGAAGCAGTGCTGAATCCTCTCTTTGTAGGTAAACTGAGGCCACTGGGGACTAAGTGTCTCCCCGTGTGGACTGTGAAGCCATTTGGTCCTCTTCCACTTTTTGTGGTGTTTTGGCTGCTGCACTGTGAGTTTGGTATTTGTTTCACGAAATACTAGGAGCTAAACTGGGACACAGTGCTGGAGGGAGTTCTGTCACGTGTGGTGGGTCAGGGTCTGCAAGAGAATGCACCAACTAGGCTCCTATCTCTCACAGCTTGCCCCATTGCCCCCTTGTCCATATCAACCTGATTCTTAATTTTCCTCTGAAAACTCTCCATATAACAAGATGCCTTTACATATAAGGGTCTGTTGGCTGCACCATGTCAGTTACAAGCCATTTGGAATCCAATGGTAGATCCACATGGCCCTACCACGGATGTTTTATCAAACACCTCCCCACCACTGCTCTAGACCCACTACTCAGCAGGCTCCAAATTTCTGGCATCTCTGTTCTACACCATTTTCATGAAACTCAGTAAATCAAGGCACTGTCTGGTATACTCATGATCAGCAACAGGACATCCAATGTTTCTCCTGTGCCACCTGGTCATAGGAATTTCAAAAATTTCATGGTATTTATCTAGCCATTTTTCAAGCATGAAGTTGGAGGCACTGTGGGTTTCAGTTCATTCAGCAAACATTAAAAGGTGAGGAAGCTCATTTCAATGAAATCTCTGGAGAACTCTCACAGGCACGGCTTCCCAAAGAGTGGACAAAAGGTCACATTATGCCAGGCCCATTGAGGTCTACAATGTGAGGTCCATGTGTGTTTTGACTCTCAACTATGGCTGCCATTTCTTTAAGAATAAAATCATGTGATATCCTTGCTGAGATTCCCAGGCCTCTGTGGAAATCCACCCGGGGCCTAGGTCTCAGTTTCCAAGAGCGACTTTCATGCGTGGCCTCTTAAAATCCCAACAAAATTCATGGCAATGCTTCTCTGAGTTCAGTTCCAAAACCCAGTCTCTAAGGGGAATCACACCAGAGTTCAAGCCCACGTGGACCCAGTCATTTTTTCCAATGCCACACAAATGACCAAAATTAAAACCAAAACACTCCCACATGGCCCTCATCTTATTTCATATAGTCAATCATCTTAACCTCTGGCTGGAGGTTTCCATGAGGGGCGCAGCCCAAGACAGTGTCCAAAATCAGCTCGTTTGCCCCTCATTTGTCTAAAGTCAGGGTAGCCTGGACACCGTTTCTGTGAACCAGGAGTGAACAAATAAGCCTGCCGTTAATACTTCTGTGTTTCTCCAATTTGAGGCCTACTGATTTTAGGTATCGATTCTTTAGGTGATTTAGAGTCATGCGAAAACACAAGTACCTCTGCAGGGCTTTGAAGAACTCATTTGACCCAAAGAATCCCTATTGTCATTTGATGGAGTGCAGGAACCTAACAGAGGAAGGCAAGAGACTTCATCCACAATGAATGAAATTTTTTGCCATTTTGGTTTTGGAAGCTCACATGGGATCATTCTTAAGATCCATCAGGTGCTGAGAATCTAAGTCACAGCCACACACAGGCCCAAGAGGCTGATAAAGACACATCCCTTTCCAAAGCAATTAAGCAAAGAGCCACAGGTGAGGCCCATTCATTTCCATTTGAAAACTGTTTTCATCAGGCTTCACAAAGGGGTGGCCTGAGGCAAAGACCTTCCTGACATTCAGTGCAACACAGCAATAAGTAAGCAAAAGGCCCAAAGCAAGGTTTCTGCACTGAGACTTTCCTGGTCACACTGATATCTGAGTTTTCTTAGATGCTCGCCATTCTCTTCAGCTATCCAGTACATGGCCATGTCACAGAGCTTGGAGGTGGTACATATTTTGGACACAAATCCATGAGCCTATTCTGGAGAGTGGCCAGAATTCAGGAAGAAAACTACAACTTAGAAAGATAGCAGGTGTTGCACATCGATAAGACAAGCTGCAGTCCATTCATATATTGGGCATGGGAAGATTTATACTAGACAGGACACATCCATTAATGCATTCTCTTTTCTAATGTCTACAACAATGGACACAGTGGGATACACAGAAAGAGAAACACTCGCCATGTCAAATGACTTACTAGAAACTGTCCCCTCCAAACCAAACAAACCGCCTTTTCTATCTATTCTCAGAACATGAGACAAAACAACAAAACCACACCCACTCCCACAAAGACACCTCCTTCCCCCAAGTACGTCTGTGACTATCCGGAGTGTCCTCTGACTGGTGGGCCATACTATGTTCCCCCGAAATGGCCTGTCTTCTCTCAGATCTTGTTTCCTTGACCAACTCTGTGAAGATGTCAGGAAAAAGTGGTTAGCCACTACCTGTTTTCTCAGGAAAGGTCCATCTTCAGAGCTCTCCTGGCATTTGGCCATCCTCACATCATTAGGTACCAAGAAAACTGACTCTGTCCTTGGTAAATCCAAACAAGTGAGCCCACTGGGACTGGGACTGGGACTGCCTCTGGGTGCCTGGCTTCTTGGATACCAAGTTCAGAGAGTTCCATCACCAACGAAATGAGGTATGTCACATTCTTTGGAACTGAATGAGGTCACTGCCTTGGCAACCACTTTGTCCTAACAGTTGCTTCCAAGGGTAACATAAGATGGAGGTTGCCCCTACTTCCTGTGACACTTTCATAAGGTAGAATGTATATCACCATTGGCACCCGGGAACAGCTCTCCACTCAGCCCTGGTTTGGTCCATCTTCTGTACAATAAGAAGAGAGAATGGCAGATTCAGACACATCCCTTCATCCTGACCAGGTTGTTTGCCATGGAAGATGACTTTTGCTCTCTCAGGTGCTTCATACCTGCCTACAACTTCTCCAGGTATCATTTGTGCATGGACATTTGAGGTTCTCATCAGGTGGAAGGTCCCCAACTTTCCTGTATTGTAAGAACCACTCTGTCCCTGCTCTTCTGTAAAATGATTGAGGGAACAGTGTATACTTGGGGTTAAAAACAGGTTTGATTTGGATTACGAGTGATTCTGTGTGATGAATAATGGTATTGGGAACCTGCAATATTTACAAGAATATAGAGGTGAAATATAAGTAGGAAAACAGAAATCTAGGTATGATTTGAAGCCCAGAAGGGTTTTGCCCTTGATTGGGATACTTAGCTTTGAATGATGTTCTGCAAAGATGCCTCAGATAATTCGATATACAATGGCATAGGACCTTGTACATTGGATGATTGAATTTAGAGAGAACATCCAGTCAAAAAGGGATATTCAATAGGATTAGGAAGATAGTCGGTAGGTTTAGGAAGAAGAGTGAGTATAGAATTTGGACCAAAAGTTCTTTAGCAATAGACATTCGGTTGTTGAGTGAATGTAAATGTCAGCACATATGAAGAGTCAGTCACTATGTTGAACTGGGGAAAATATGTAGAAAAGCAGATATCAATAGAAATATTAGGAAATCAGGCAAAGTATAAAGTGAGTGATAGAATTAGACATTTTCAACAGGGTTGAGTTTGAATATATAAATTAGGAAAAAAACAAATATGTAGTCACCAATAGGATTGACAATTGACAGCATTAGGCAACCTGGACATGGATGTTTTTAGAAATCCATGTTCACTTTCCATTTAGGCTTTGGTACAATCATAAGTGTGACCTTTCCATTTTTTGTCCAGAATATTACTGTGATAATGAGGTGACATGAGTATTTCTTTCACCATTTCTGGGAGCAATATATTGAAGATGTAAAATGAGAATCGGGGTTACAAAGAGGTTTACCCTGTTTCTAGGAATATAGAGAAAAAGCATGAATAGACCATACTGTGAATAAATAATATAACTTTTTTGAACTTTAAATAATGAACTGAACTGATATCTGAAAAATTAAAGGAAATCGTATATTGATATACAATCATTCATTCCAACCAGGTATATATGTAATGGAAATATTTGTGTTTTGGTTTATCATGAAGAGTGTGTGACGTTTGCTTCAAAATGATTATGGAAATTCAAAATAATGTGTTTTAAAGAAGTCTCATGAAAAGACCAGTCAAGAAACCCTGACAATACATGTGTTCTGAAGCAAGAAGTGGTGAAAGTTGAAACAAATGCTTATTAATTTGTGAACTTGTGGATGAAATGTATATCCTGTGATGTGCAAAAACTGAAGAAACAATAATGTACCAGTGTCGGATACAAATGAATGACAAATTACATATCATGTCCCATAGGAGTCTACTTGCATTGATGTTATACTGGGTCAGTTACTGTAGAATAATTAGGATTTGTATGCACCATTCACTGAAGTTAGTTTTCAGTACTAGGAAACAAATATATATTTCAGGTGGATGAATATTTCTGATTATCATCTTGTGAAAAGTGGATTATAAATCCACATACATGAACATGAATGAATTTAGAGAGTGTATATTAGACACATATATTTCATATTTTGAAAAATTTGGAGAGTATATCTATATCTATATCTATATCTATACACACACACACACACACACACACACACACACAACTCACAGACATTAAAAAGTACCAATATAAATGCCAATCGAAATTCATCAGTAAATATGTATCATCCACAAATGCAAAAATATTTATTTTACTGAACATGAGCTAATGAATAATGTTGTTCTACTAGGACGCTCTCCTATAAGTTGAATTTTCATTTCCAACAGCATTTAGGAGGAGTGAACTCTTCTCACAATTTGTATCTGCCAAGACAGCCACCTCACAAAAATGTACGTGTGATACATGGTAGGATTCTATATATGCATATAAATATACATGTGTGAATAGACTACAGAAAAAGGAAACAAAAATTCACATATTTGTTAAGTTTAAAACACATGGAGAATATTTCAAATAAATTTGACTAGATTTATAACTCCTACCTTATATAATGCAAATGTCAAGTCCAACTATACAACATGTCTCCACTGAAGTACTTGTATTTCTAATGTGTTGGGTTAATTTTCTCCATTATATTAGGATGAATAGTCTGAGTCTACTAGGTATGGGTTAGTGTCAGGGATTCAGTATTTCGAATGGAAAATTGGAAAATGAATCCAATGTGTATGTAAATATATGCTGCACAAATATCCTCCCGCTCTCATCCAGAACAATGCCTTGACATTACCTTCACCCCAAGTAAGACACAATTAGAGGAGAAGAGTTACAAAATCAGTGAATACATATCTGGAATGGAAAATGCTCAGGAGTTCACATCCTTGGAGGTGGTAGAGGAGTTTCCAAAACTAAGGGACAGGGTAAACCCTCCACAAACATGGAGCTCTGCTGGCCTAAAAACTTTTTGAGAAACTGCCTCTGAGCTTCCACACTTGAAATATATGTTGTTTTCAGGAGATTTGGCTTCCTCTGTAGTGAGAACATCAAAGCTGGGTCTGCATCTATGTGACCTGGAGGACATGGTTTCTTATTTTCCAATGAACAAGATGAAGCAGTGCTGAATCCTCTCTTTGTAGGTAAACTGAGGCCACTGGGGACTAAGTGTCTCCCCGTGTGGACTGTGAAGCCATTTGGTCCTCTTCCACTTTTTGTGGTGTTTTGGCTGCTGCACTGTGAGTTTGGTATTTGTTTCACGAAATACTAGGAGCTAAACTGGGACACAGTGCTGGAGGGAGTTCTGTCACGTGTGGTGGGTCAGGGTCTGCAAGAGAATGCACCAACTAGGCTCCTATCTCTCACAGCTTGCCCCATTGCCCCCTTGTCCATATCAACCTGATTCTTAATTTTCCTCTGAAAACTCTCCATATAACAAGATGCCTTTACATATAAGGGTCTGTTGGCTGCACCAGGTCAGTTACAAGCCATTTGGAATCCAATGGTAGATCCACATGGCCCTACCACGGATGTTTTATCAAACACCTCCCCACCACTGCTCTAGACCCACTACTCAGCAGGCTCCAAATTTCTGGCATCTCTGTTCTACACCATTTTCATGAAACTCAGTAAATCAAGGCACTGTCTGGTATACTCATGATCAGCAACAGGACATCCAATGTTTCTCCAGTGCCACCTGGTCATAGGAATTTCAAAAATTTCATGGTATTTATCTAGCCATTTTTCAAGCATGAAGTTGGAGGCACTGTGGGTTTCAGTTCATTCAGCAAACATTAAATGGTGAGGAAGCTCATTTCAATGAAATCTCTGGAGAACTCTCACAGGCACGGCTTCCCAAAGAGTGGACAAAAGGTCACATTAGGCCAGGCCCATTGAGGTCTACAATGTGAGGTCCATGTGTGTTTTCACTCTCAACTATGGCTGCCATTTCTTTAAGAATAAAATCATGTGATATCCTTGCTGAGATTCCCAGGCCTCTGTGGAAATTCACCCGGGGCCTAGGTCTCAGTTTCCAAGAGCGACTTTCATGCGTGGCCTCTTAAAATCCCAACAAAATTCATGGCAATGCTTCTCTGAGTTCAGTTCCAAAACCCAGTCTCTAAGGGGAATCACACCAGAGTTCAAGCCCACGTGGACCCAGTCATTTTTTCCAATGCCACACAAATGACCAAAATTAAAACCAAAACACTCCCACATGGCCCTCATCTTATTTCATATAGTCAATCATCTTAACCTCTGGCTGGAGGTTTCCATGAGGGGCGCAGCCCAAGACAGTGTCCAAAATCAGCTCGTTTGCCCCTCATTTGTCTAAAGTCAGGGTAGCCTGGACACCGTTTCTGTGAACCAGGAGTGAACAAATAAGCCTGCCGTTAATACTTCTGTGTTTCTCCAATTTGAGGCCTACTGATTTTAGGTATCGATTCTTTAGGTGATTTAGAGTCATGCGAAAACACAAGTACCTCTGCAGGGCTTTGAAGAACTCATTTGACCCAAAGAATCCCTATTGTCATTTGATGGAGTGCAGGAACCTAACAGAGGAAGGCAAGAGACTTCATCCACAATGAATGAAATTTTTTGCCATTTTGGTTTTGGAAGCTCACATGGGATCATTCTTAAGATCCATCAGGTGCTGAGAATCTAAGTCACAGCCACACACAGGCCCAAGAGGCTGATAAAGACACATCCCTTTCCAAAGCAATTAAGCAAAGAGCCACAGGTGAGGCCCATTTATTTCCATTTGAAAACTGTTTTCATCAGGCTTCACAAAGGGGTGGCCTGAGGCAAAGACCTTCCTGACATTCAGTGCAACACAACAATAAGTAAGCAAAAGGCCCAAAGCAGGGTTTCTGCACTGAGACTTTCCTGGTCACACTGATATCTGAGTTTTCTGAGATGCTCGCCATTCTCTTCAGCTATCCAGTACATGGCCATGTCACAGAGCTTGGAGGTGGTACATATTTTGGACACAAATCCATGAGCCTATTCTGGAGAGTGGCCAGAATTAAGGAAGAAAACTACAACTTAGAAAGATAGCAGGTGTTGCACATCGATAAGACAAGCTGCAGTCCATTCATATATTGGGCATGGGAAGATTTATACTAGACAGGACACATCCATTAATGCATTCTCTTTTCTAATGTCTACAACAACGGACACAGTGGGATACACAGAAAGAGAAACACTCGCCGTGTCAAATGACTTACTAGAAACTGTCCACTCCAAACCAAACAATCCGCCTTTTCTATCTATTCTCAGAACATGAGACAAAACAACAAACCCACACCCACTCCCACAAAGGCACCTCCTTCCCCCAAGTACGTCTGTGACTATCCGGAGTGTCCTCTGACTGGTGGGCCATACTATGTTCCCCCGAAATGGCCTGTCTTCTCTCAGATCTTGTTTCCTTGACCAACTCTGTGAAGATGTCAGGAAAAAGTGGTTAGCCACTACCTGTTTTCTCAGGAAAGGTCCATCTTCAGAGCTCTCCTGGCATTTGGCCATCCTCACATCATTAGGTACCAAGAAAACTGACTCTGTCCTTGGTAAATCCAAACAAGTGAGCCCACTGGGACTGGGACTGGGACTGCCTCTGGGTGCCTGGCTTCTTGGATACCAAGTTCAGAGAGTTCCATCACCAAGGAAATGAGGTATGTCACATTCTTTGGAACCGAATGAGGTCACTGCCTTGGCAACCACTTTGTCCTAACAGTTGCTTCCAAGGGTAACATAAGATGGAGGTTGCCCCTACTTCCTGTGACACTTTCATAAGGTAGAATGTATATCACCATTGGCACCCGGGAACAGCTCTCCACTCAGCCCTGGTTTGGTCCATCTTCTGTACAATAAGAAGAGAGAGAGGCAGATTCAGACACATCCCTTCATCCTGACCAGGTTGTTTGCCATGGAAGATGACTTTTGCTCTCTCAGGTGCTTCATACCTGCCTACAACTTCTCCAGGTATCATTTGTGCATGGACATTTGAGGTTCTCATCAGGTGGAAGGTCCCCAACTTTCCTGTATTGTAAGAACCACTCTGTCCCTGCTCTTCTGTAAAATGATTGAGGGAACAGTGTATACTTGGGGTTAAAAACAGGTTTGATTTGGGTTACGAGTGATTCTGTGTGATGAATAATGGTATTGGGAACCTGCAATATTTCCAAGAATATAGAGGTGAAATATAAGTAGGAAAACAGGAATCTAGGTATGATTTGAAGCCCAGAAGGGTTTTGCCCTTGATTGGGATACTTAGCTTTGAATGATGTTCTGCAAAGATGCCTCAGATAATTCGATATACAATGGCATAGGACCTTGTACATTGGATGATTGAATTTAGAGAGAACATCCAGTCAAAAAGGGATATTCAATAGGATTAGGAAGATAGTCGGTAGGTTTAGGAAGAAGAGTGAGTATAGAATTTGGACCAAAAGTTCTTTAGCAATAGACTTTCGGTTGTTGAGTGAATGTAAATGTCAGCACATATGAAGAGTCAGTCACTATGTTGAACTGGGGAAAATATGTAGAAAAGCAGATATCAATAGAAATATTAGGAAATCAGGCAAAGTATAAAGTGAGTGATAGAATTAGACATTTTCAACAGGGTTGAGTTTGAATATATAAATTAGGAAAAAAACAAATATGTAGTCACCAATAGGATTGACAATTGACAGCATTAGGCAACCTGGACATGGATGTTTTTAGAAATCCATGTTCACTTTCCATTTAGGCTTTGGTACAATCATAAGTGTGACCTTTCCATTTTTTGTCCAGAATATTACTGTGATAATGAGGTGACATGAGTATTTCTTTCACCATTTCTGGGAGCAATATATTGAAGATGTAAAATGAGAATCGGGGTTACAAAGAGGTTTACCCTGTTTCTAGGAATATAGAGAAAAAGCATGAATAGACCATACTGTGAATAAATAATATAACTTTTTTGAACTTTAAATAATGAACTGAACTGATATCTGAAAAATTAAAGGAAATCGTATATTGATATACAATCATTCATTCCAACCAGGTATATATGTAATGGAAATATTTGTGTTTTGGTTTATCATGAAGAGTGTGTGACGTTTGCTTCAAAATGATTATGGAAATTCAAAATAATGTGTTTGGAAAGAAGTCTCATGAAAAGACCAGTCAAGAAACCCTGACAATACATGTGTTCTGAAGCAAGAAGTGGTGAAAGTTGAAACAAATGCTTATTAATTTGTGAACTTGTGGATGAAATGTATATCCTGTGATGTGCAAAAACTGAAGAAACAATAATGACCAGTGTCGAATACAAATGAATGACAAATTACATATCATGTCCCATAGGAGTCTACTTGCATTGATGTTAGACTCTGTCAGTTACTGTAGAATAATTAGGATTTGTATGCACCATTCACTGAAGTTAGTTTTCAGTACTAGGAAACAAATATGTATTTCAGGTGGATGAATATTTCTGATTATCATCTTGTGAAAAGTGGATTATAAATCCACATACATGAACATGAATGAATTTAGAGAGTGTATATTAGACACATATATTTCATATTTTGAAAAATTTGGAGAGTATATCTATATCTATATCTATATCTACACACACACACACACACACACACACACACACACACAACTCACAGACATTAAAAAGTACCAATATAAATGCCAATCGAAATTCATCAGTAAATATGTATCATCCACAAATGCAAAAATATTTATTTTACTGAACATGAGCTAATGAATAATGTTGTTCTACTAGGACGCTCTCCTATAAGTTGAATTTTCATTTCCAACAGCATTTAGGAGGAGTGAACTCTTCTCACAATTTGTATCTGCCAAGACAGCCACCTCACAAAAATGTACGTGTGATACCTGGTAGGATTCTATATATGCAAATAAATATACATGTGTGAATAGACTACAGAAAAAGGAAACAAAAATTCACATATTTGTTAAGTTTAAAACACATGGAGAATATTTCAAATAAATTTGACTAGATTTATAACTCCTACCTTATATAATGCAAATGTCAAGTCCAACTATACAACATGTCTCCACTGAAGTACTTGTATTTCTAATGTGTTGGGTTAATTTTCTCCATTATATTAGGATGAATAGTCTGAGTCTACTAGGTATGGGTTAGTGTCAGGGATTCAGTATTTCGAATGGAAAATTGGAAAATGAATCCAATGTGTATGTAAATATATGCTGCACAAATATCCTCCCGCTCTCATCCAGAACAATGCCTTGACATTACCTTCACCCCAAGTAAGACACAATTAGAGGAGAAGAGTTACAAAATCAGTGAATACATATCTGGAATGGAAAATGCTCAGGAGTTCACAACCTTGGAGGTGGTAGAGGAGTTTCCAAAACTAAGGGACAGGGTAAACCCTCCACAAACATGGAGCTCTGCTGGCCTAAAAACTTTTTGAGAAACTGCCTCTGAGCTTCCACACTTGAAATATATGTTGTTTTCAGGAGATTTGGCTTCCTCTGTAGTGAGAACATCAAAGCTGGGTCTGCATCTATGTGACCTGGAGGACATGGTTTCTTATTTTCCAATGAACAAGATGAAGCAGTGCTGAATCCTCTCTTTGTAGGTAAACTGAGGCCACTGGGGACTAAGTGTCTCCCCGTGTGGACTGTGAAGCCATTTGGTCCTCTTCCACTTTTTGTGGTGTTTTGGCTGCTGCACTGTGAGTTTGGTATTTGTTTCACGAAATACTAGGAGCTAAACTGGGACACAGTGCTGGAGGGAGTTCTGTCACGTGTGGTGGGTCAGGGTCTGCAAGAGAATGCACCAACTAGGCTCCTATCTCTCACAGCTTGCCCCATTGCCCCCTTGTCCATATCAACCTGATTCTTAATTTTCCTCTGAAAACTCTCCATATAACAAGATGCCTTTACATATAAGGGTCTGTTGGCTGCACCAGGTCAGTTACAAGCCATTTGGAATCCAATGGTAGATCCACATGGCCCTACCACGGATGTTTTATCAAACACCTCCCCACCACTGCTCTAGACCCACTTCTCAGCAGGCTCCAAATTTCTGGCATCTCTGTTCTACACCATTTTCATGAAACTCAGTAAATCAAGGCACTGTCTGGTATACTCATGATCAGCAACAGGACATCCAATGTTTCTCCAGTGCCACCTGGTCATAGGAATTTCAAAAATTTCATGGTATTTATCTAGCCATTTTTCAAGCATGAAGTTGGAGGCACTGTGGGTTTCAGTTCATTCAGCAAACATTAAATGGTGAGGAAGCTCATTTCAATGAAATCTCTGGAGAACTCTCACAGGCATGGCTTCCCAAAGAGTGGACAAAAGGTCACATTAGGCCAAGCCCATTGAGGTCTACAATGTGAGGTCCATGTGTGTTTTGACTCTCAACTATGGCTGCCATTTCTTTAAGAATAAAATCATGTGATATCCTTGCTGAGATTCCCAGGCCTCTGTGGAAATTCACCCGGGGCCTAGGTCTCAGTTTCCAAGAGCGACTTTCATGCGTGGCCTCTTAAAATCCCAACAAAATTCATGGCAATGCTTCTCTGAGTTCAGTTCCAAAACCCAGTCTCTAAGGGGAATCACACCAGAGTTCAAGCTCACGTGGACCCAGTCATTTTTTCCAATGCCACACAAATGACCAAAATTAAAACCAAAACACTCCCACATGGCCCTCATCTTATTTTCTATAGTCAATCATCTTAACCTCTGGCTGGAGGTTTCCATGAGGGGCGCAGCCCAAGACAGTGTCCAAAATCAGCTCGTTTGCCCCTCATTTGTCTAAAGTCAGGGTAGCCTGGACACCGTTTCTGTGAACCAGGAGTGAACAAATAAGCCTGCCGTTAATACTTCTGTGTTTCTCCAATTTGAGCCCTATTGATTTTAGGTATCGATTCTTTAGGTGATTTAGAGTCATGCGAAAACACAAGTACCTCTGCAGGGCTTTGAAGAACTCATTTGACCCAAAGAATCCCTATTGTCATTTGATGGAGTGCAGGAACCTAACAGAGGAAGGCAAGAGACTTCATCCACAATGAATGAAATTTTTTGCCATTTTGGTTTTGGAAGCTCACATGGGATCATTCTTAAGATCCATCAGGTGCTGAGAATCTAAGTCACAGCCACACACAGGCCCAAGAGGCTGATAAAGACACATCCCTTTCCAAAGCAATTAAGCAAAGAGCCACAGGTGAGGCCCATTTATTTCCATTTGAAAACTGTTTTCATCAGGCTTCACAAAGGGGTGGCCTGAGGCAAAGACCTTCCTGACATTCAGTGCAACACAACAATAAGTAAGCAAAAGGCCCAAAGCAGGGTTTCTGCACTGAGACTTTCCTGGTCACACTGATATCTGAGTTTTCTGAGATGCTCGCCATTCTCTTCAGCTATCCAGTACATGGCCATGTCACAGAGCTTGGAGGTGGTACATATTTTGGACACAAATCCATGAGCCTATTCTGGAGAGTGGCCAGAATTCAGGAAGAAAACTACAACTTAGAAAGATAGCAGGTGTTGCACATCGATAAGACAAGCTGCAGTCCATTCATATATTGGGCATGGGAAGATTTATACTAGACAGGACACATCCATTAATGCATTCTCTTTTCTAATGTCTACAACAACGGACACAGTGAGATACACAGAAAGAGAAACACTCGCCGTGTCAAATGACTTACTAGAAACTGTCCACTCCAAACCAAACAAACCGCCTTTTCTATCTATTCTCAGAACATGAGACAAAACAACAAACCCACACCCACTCCCACAAAGGCACCTCCTTCCCTCAAGTACGTCTGTGACTATCCGGAGTGTCCTCTGACTGGTGGGCCATACTATGTTCCCCCGAAATGGCCTGTCTTCTCTCAGATCTTGTTTCCTTGACCAACTCTGTGAAGATGTCAGGAAAAAGTGGTTAGCCACTACCTGTTTTCTCAGGAAAGGTCCATCTTCAGAGCTCTAGTGGCATTTGGCCATCCTCACATCACTAGGTACCAAGAAAACTGACTCTGTCCTTGGTAAATCCAAACAAGTGAGCCCACTGGGACTGGGACTCGGACTGCCTCTGGGTGCCTGGCTTCTTGGATACCAAGTTCAGAGAGTTCCATCACCAAGGAAATGAGGTATGTCACATTCTTTGGAACTGAATGAGGTCACTGCCTTGGCAACCACTTTGTCCTAACAGTTGCTTCCAAGGGTAACATAAGATGGAGGTTGCCCCTACTTCCTGTGACACTTTCATAAGGTAGAATGTATATCACCATTGGCACCCGGGAACAGCTCTCCACTCAGCCCTGGTTTGGTCCATCTTCTGTACAATAAGAAGAGAGAGAGGCAGATTCAGACACATCCCTTCATCCTGACCAGGTTGTTTGCCATGGAAGATGACTTTTGCTCTCTCAGGTGCTTCATACCTGCCTACAACTTCTCCAGGTATCATTTGTGCATGGACATTTGAGGTTCTCATCAGGTGGAAGGTCCCCAACTTTCCTGTATTGTAAGAACCACTCTGTCCCTGCTCTTCTGTAAAATGATTGAGGGAACAGTGTATACTTGGGGTTAAAAACAGGTTTGATTTGGGTTACGAGTGATTCTGTGTGATGAATAATGGTATTGGGAACCTGCAATATTTACAAGAATATAGAGGTGAAATATAAGTAGGAAAACAGAAATCTAGGTATGATTTGAAGCCCAGAAGGGTTTTGCCCTTGATTGGGATACTTAGCTTTGAATGATGTTCTGCAAAGATGCCTCAGATAATTCGATATACAATGGCATAGGACCTTGTACATTGGATGATTGAATTTAGAGAGAACATCCAGTCAAAAAGGGATATTCAATAGGATTAGGAAGATAGTCGGTAGGTTTAGGAAGAAGAGTGAGTATAGAATTTGGACCAAAAGTTCTTTAGCAATAGACTTTCGGTTGTTGAGTGAATGTAAATGTCAGCACATATGAAGAGTCAGTCACTATGTTGAACTGGGGAAAATATGTAGAAAAGCAGATATCAATAGAAATATTAGGAAATCAGGCAAAGTATAAAGTGAGTGATAGAATTAGACATTTTCAACAGGGTTGAGTTTGAATATATAAATTAGGAAAAAAACAAATATGTAGTCACCAATAGGATTGACAATTGACAGCATTAGGCAACCTGGACATGGATGTTTTTAGAAATCCATGTTCACTTTCCATTTAGGCTTTGGTACAATCATAAGTGTGACCTTTCCATTTTTTGTCCAGAATATTACTGTGATAATGAGGTGACATGAGTATTTCTTTCACCATTTCTGGGAGCAATATATTGAAGATGTAAAATGAGAATCGGGGTTACAAAGAGGTTTACCCTGTTTCTAGGAATATAGAGAAAAAGCATGAATAGACCATACTGTGAATAAATAATATAACTTTTTTGAACTTTAAATAATGAACTGAACTGATATCTGAAAAATTAAAGGAAATCGTATATTGATATACAATCATTCATTCCAACTAGGTATATATGTAATGGAAATATTTGTGTTTTGGTTTATCATGAAGAGTGTGTGACGTTTGCTTCAAAATGATTATGGAAATTCAAAATAATGTGTTTGGAAAGAAGTCTCATGAAAAGACCAGTCAAGAAACCCTGACAATACATGTGTTCTGAAGCAAGAAGTGGTGAAAGTTGAAACAAATGCTTATTAATTTGTGAACTTGTGGATGAAATGTATATCCTGTGATGTGCAAAAACTGAAGAAACAATAATGACCAGTGTCGAATACAAATGAATGACAAATTACATATCATGTCCCATAGGAGTCTACTTGCATTGATGTTAGACTGGGTCAGTTACTGTAGAATAATTAGGATTTGTATGCACCATTCACTGAAGTTAGTTTTCAGTACTAGGAAACAAATATGTATTTCAGGTGGATGAATATTTCTGATTATCATCTTGTGAAAAGTGGATTATAAATCCACATACATGAACATGAATGAATTTAGAGAGTGTATATTAGACACATATATTTCATATTTTGAAAAATTTGGAGAGTATATCTATATCTATATCTATATCTACACACACACACACACACACACACACACACACACACAACTCACAGACATTAAAAAGTACCAATATAAATGCCAATCGAAATTCATCAGTAAATATGTATCATCCACAAATGCAAAAATATTTATTTTACTGAACATGAGCTAATGAATAATGTTGTTCTACTAGGACGCTCTCCTATAAGTTGAATTTTCATTTCCAACAGCATTTAGGAGGAGTGAACTCTTCTCACAATTTGTATCTGCCAAGACAGCCACCTCACAAAAATGTACGTGTGATACATGGTAGGATTCTATATATGCATATAAATATACATGTGTGAATAGACTACAGAAAAAGGAAACAAAAATTCACATATTTGTTAAGTTTAAAACACATGGAGAATATTTCAAATAAATTTGACTAGATTTATAACTCCTACCTTATATAATGCAAATGTCAAGTCCAACTATACAACATGTCTCCTCTGAAGTACTTGTATTTCTAATGTGTTGGGTTAATTTTCTCCATTATATTAGGATGAATAGTCTGAGTCTACTAGGTATGGGTTAGTGTCAGGGATTCAGTATTTCGAATGGAAAATTGGAAAATGAATCCAATGTGTATGTAAATATATGCTGCACAAATATCCTCCCGCTCTCATCCAGAACAATGCCTTGACATTACCTTCACCCCAAGTAAGACACAATTAGAGGAGAAGAGTTACAAAATCAGTGAATACATATCTGGAATGGAAAATGCTCAGGAGTTCACAACCTTGGAGGTGGTAGAGGAGTTTCCAAAACTAAGGGACAGGGTAAACCCTCCACAAACATGGAGCTCTGCTGGCCTAAAAACTTTTTGAGAAACTGCCTCTGAGCTTCCACACTTGAAATATATGTTGTTTTCAGGAGATTTGGCTTCCTCTGTAGTGAGAACATCAAAGCTGGGTCTGCATCTATGTGACCTGGAGGACATGGTTTCTTATTTTCCAATGAACAAGATGAAGCAGTGCTGAATCCTCTCTTTGTAGGTAAACTGAGGCCACTGGGGACTAAGTGTCTCCCCGTGTGGACTGTGAAGCCATTTGGTCCTCTTCCACTTTTTGTGGTGTTTTTGCTGCTGCACTGTGAGTTTGGTATTTGTTTCACGAAATACTAGGAGCTAAACTGGGACACAGTGCTGGAGGGAGTTCTGTCACGTGTGGTGGGTCAGGGTCTGCAAGAGAATGCACCAACTAGGCTCCTATCTCTCACAGCTTGCCCCATTGCCCCCTTGTCCATATCAACCTGATTCTTAATTTTCCTCTGAAAACTCTCCATATAACAAGATGCCTTTACATATAAGGGTCTGTTGGCTGCACCAGGTCAGTTACAAGCCATTTGGAATCCAATGGTAGATCCACATGGCCCTACCACGGATGTTTTATCAAACACCTCCCCACCACTGCTCTAGACCCACTACTCAGCAGGCTCCAAATTTCTGGCATCTCTGTTCTACACCATTTTCATGAAACTCAGTAAATCAAGGCACTGTCTGGTATACTCATGATCAGCAACAGGACATCCAATGTTTCTCCAGTGCCACCTGGTCATAGGAATTTCAAAAATTTCATGGTATTTATCTAGCCATTTTTCAAGCATGAAGTTGGAGGCACTGTGGGTTTCAGTTCATTCAGCAAACATTAAATGGTGAGGAAGCTCATTTCAATGAAATCTCTGGAGAACTCTCACAGGCATGGCTTCCCAAAGAGTGGACAAAAGGTCACATTAGGCCAAGCCCATTGAGGTCTACAATGTGAGGTCCATGTGTGTTTTGACTCTCAACTATGGCTGCCATTTCTTTAAGAATAAAATCATGTGATATCCTTGCTGAGATTCCCAGGCCTCTGTGGAAATTCACCCGGGGCCTAGGTCTCAGTTTCCAAGAGCGACTTTCATGCGTGGCCTCTTAAAATCCCAACAAAATTCATGGCAATGCTTCTCTGAGTTCAGTTCCAAAACCCAGTCTCTAAGGGGAATCACACCAGAGTTCAAGCCCACGTGGACCCAGTCATTTTTTCCAATGCCACACAAATGACCAAAATTAAAACCAAAACACTCCCACATGGCCCTCATCTTATTTTCTATAGTCAATCATCTTAACCTCTGGCTGGAGGTTTCCATGAGGGGCGCAGCCCAAGACAGTGTCCAAAATCAGCTCGTTTGCCCCTCATTTGTCTAAAGTCAGGGTAGCCTGGACACCGTTTCTGTGAACCAGGAGTGAACAAATAAGCCTGCCGTTAATACTTCTGTGTTTCTCCAATTTGAGCCCTATTGATTTTAGGTATCGATTCTTTAGGTGATTTAGAGTCATGCGAAAACACAAGTACCTCTGCAGGGCTTTGAAGAACTCATTTGACCCAAAGAATCCCTATTGTCATTTGATGGAGTGCAGGAACCTAACAGAGGAAGGCAAGAGACTTCATCCACAATGAATGAAATTTTTTGCCATTTTGGTTTTGGAAGCTCACATGGGATCATTCTTAAGATCCATCAGGTGCTGAGAATCTAAGTCACAGCCACACACAGGCCCAAGAGGCTGATAAAGACACATCCCTTTCCAAAGCAATTAAGCAAAGAGCCACAGGTGAGGCCCATTCATTTCCATTTGAAAACTGTTTTCATCAGGCTTCACAAAGGGGTGGCCTGAGGCAAAGACCTTCCTGACATTCAGTGCAACACAACAATAAGTAAGCAAAAGGCCCAAAGCAGGGTTTCTGCACTGAGACTTTCCTGGTCACACTGATATCTGAGTTTTCTGAGATGCTCGCCATTCTCTTCAGCTATCCAGTACATGGCCATGTCACAGAGCTTGGAGGTGGTACATGTTTTGGACACAAATCCATGAGCCTATTCTGGAGAGTGGCCAGAATTCAGGAAGAAAACTACAACTTAGAAAGATAGCAGGTGTTGCACATCGATAAGACAAGCTGCAGTCCATTCATATATTGGGCATGGGAAGATTTATACTAGACAGGACACATCCATTAATGCATTCTCTTTTCTAATGTCTACAACAACGGACACAGTGAGATACACAGAAAGAGAAACACTCGCCGTGTCAAATGACTTACTAGAAACTGTCCACTCCAAACCAAACAAACCGCCTTTTCTATCTATTCTCAGAACATGAGACAAAACAACAAACCCACACCCACTCCCACAAAGGCACCTCCTTCCCTCAAGTACGTCTGTGACTATCCGGAGTGTCCTCTGACTGGTGGGCCATACTATGTTCCCCCGAAATGGCCTGTCTTCTCTCAGATCTTGTTTCCTTGACCAACTCTGTGAAGATGTCAGGAAAAAGTGGTTAGCCACTACCTGTTTTCTCAGGAAAGGTCCATCGTCAGAGCTCTCCTGGCATTTGGCCATCCTCACATCATTAGGTACCAAGAAAACTGACTCTGTCCTTGGTAAATCCAAACAAGTGAGCCCACTGGGACTGGGACTGGGACTGCCTCTGGGTGCCTGGCTTCTTGGATACCAAGTTCAGAGAGTTCCATCACCAAGGAAATGAGGTATGTCACATTCTTTGGAACTGAATGAGGTCACTGCCTTGGCAACCACTTTGTCCTAACAGTTGCTTCCAAGGGTAACATAAGATGGAGGTTGCCCCTACTTCCTGTGACACTTTCATAAGGTAGAATGTATATCACCATTGGCACCCGGGAACAGCTCTCCACTCAGCCCTGGTTTGGTCCATCTTCTGTACAATAAGAAGAGAGAGAGGCAGATTCAGACACATCCCTTCATCCTGACCAGGTTGTTTGCCATGGAAGATGACTTTTGCTCTCTCAGGTGCTTCATACCTGCCTACAACTTCTCCAGGTATCATTTGTGCATGGACATTTGAGGTTCTCATCAGGTGGAAGGTCCCCAACTTTCCTGTATTGTAAGAACCACTCTGTCCCTGCTCTTCTGTAAAATGATTGAGGGAACAGTGTATACTTGGGGTTAAAAACAGGTTTGATTTGGGTTACGAGTGATTCTGTGTGATGAATAATGGTATTGGGAACCTGCAATATTTACAAGAATATAGAGGTGAAATATAAGTAGGAAAACAGAAATCTAGGTATGATTTGAAGCCCAGAAGGGTTTTGCCCTTGATTGGGATACTTAGCTTTGAATGATGTTCTGCAAAGATGCCTCAGATAATTCGATATACAATGGCATAGGACCTTGTACATTGGATGATTGAATTTAGAGAGAACATCCAGTCAAAAAGGGATATTCAATAGGATTAGGAAGATAGTCGGTAGGTTTAGGAAGAAGAGTGAGTATAGAATTTGGACCAAAAGTTCTTTAGCAATAGACTTTCGGTTGTTGAGTGAATGTAAATGTCAGCACATATGAAGAGTCAGTCACTATGTTGAACTGGGGAAAATATGTAGAAAAGCAGATATCAATAGAAATATTAGGAAATCAGGCAAAGTATAAAGTGAGTGATAGAATTAGACATTTTCAACAGGGTTGAGTTTGAATATATAAATTAGGAAAAAAACAAATATGTAGTCACCAATAGGATTGACAATTGACAGCATTAGGCAACCTGGACATGGATGTTTTTAGAAATCCATGTTCACTTTCCATTTAGGCTTTGGTACAATCATAAGTGTGACCTTTCCATTTTTTGTCCAGAATATTACTGTGATAATGAGGTGACATGAGTATTTCTTTCACCATTTCTGGGAGCAATATATTGAAGATGTAAAATGAGAATCGGGGTTACAAAGAGGTTTACCCTGTTTCTAGGAATATAGAGAAAAAGCATGAATAGACCATACTGTGAATAAATAATATAACTTTTTTGAACTTTAAATAATGAACTGAACTGATATCTGAAAAATTAAAGGAAATCGTATATTGATATACAATCATTCATTCCAACCAGGTATATATGTAATGGAAATATTTGTGTTTTGGTTTATCATGAAGAGTGTGTGACGTTTGCTTCAAAATGATTATGGAAATTCAAAATAATGTGTTTGGAAAGAAGTCTCATGAAAAGACCAGTCAAGAAACCCTGACAATACATGTGTTCTGAAGCAAGAAGTGGTGAAAGTTGAAACAAATGCTTATTAATTTGTGAACTTGTGGATGAAATGTATATCCTGTGATGTGCAAAAACTGAAGAAACAATAATGACCAGTGTCGAATACAAATGAATGACAAATTACATATCATGTCCCATAAGATTCTACTTGCATTGATGTTAGACTGGGTCAGTTACTGTAGAATAATTAGGATTTGTATGCACCATTCACTGAAGTTAGTTTTCAGTACTAGGAACCAAATATGTATTTCAGGTGGATGAATATTTCTGATTATCATCTTGTGAAAAGTGGATTATAAATCCACATACATGAACATGAATGAATTTAGAGAGTGTATATTAGACACATATATTTCATATTTTGAAAAATTTGGAGAGTATATCTATATCTATATCTATATCTACACACACACACACACACACACACACACACACACAACTCACAGACATTAAAAAGTACCAATATAAATGCCAATCGAAATTCATCAGTAAATATGTATCATCCACAAATGCAAAAATATTTATTTTACTGAACATGAGTTAATGTATAATGTTGTTCTACTAGGACGCTCTCCTATAGGTTGAATTTTCATTTCCAACAGCATTTAGGAGGAGTGAACTCTTCTCACAATTTGTATCTGCCAAGACAGCCACCTCAAAAAAATGTACGTGTGATACCTGGTAGGATTCTATATATGCATATAAATATACATGTGTGAATAGACTACAGAAAAAGGAAACAAAAATTCACATATTTGTTAAGTTTAAAACACATGGAGAATATTTCAAATAAATTTGACTAGATTTATAACTCCTACCTTATATAATGCAAATGTCAAGTCCAACTATACAACATGTCTCCTCTGAAGTACTTGTATTTCTAATGTGTTGGGTTAATTTTCTCCATTATATTAGGATGAATTGTCTGAGTCTACTAGGTATGGGTTAGTGTCAGGGATTCAGTATTTCGAATGGAAAATTGGAAAATGAATCCAACGTGTATGTAAATATATGCTGCACAAATATCCTCCCGCTCTCATCCAGAACAATGCCTTGACATTACCTTCACCCCAAGTAAGACACAATTAGAGGAGAAGAGTTACAAAATCAGTGAATACATATCTGGAATGGAAAATGCTCAGGAGTTCACAACCTTGGAAGTGGTAGAGGAGTTTCCAAAACTAAGGGACAGGGTAAACCCTCCACAAACATGGAGCTCTGCTGGCCTAAAAACTTTTTGAGAAACTGCCTCTGAGCTTCCACACTTGAAATATATGTTGTTTTCAGGAGATTTGGCTTCCTCTGTAGTGAGAACATCAAAGCTGGGTCTGCATCTATGTGACCTGGAGGACATGGTTTCTTATTTTCCAATGAACAAGATGAAGCAGTGCTGAATCCTCTCTTTGTAGGTAAACTGAGGCCACTGGGGACTAAGTGTCTCCCCGTGTGGACTGTGAAGCCATTTGGTCCTCTTCCACTTTTTGTGGTGTTTTTGCTGCTGCACTGTGAGTTTGGTATTTGTTTCACGAAATACTAGGAGCTAAACTGGGACACAGTGCTGGAGGGAGTTCTGTCATGTGTGGTGGGTCAGGGTCTGCAAGAGAATGCACCAACTAGGCTCCTATCTCTCACAGCTTGCCCCATTGCCCCCTTGTCCATATCAACCTGATTCTTAATTTTCCTCTGAAAACTCTCCATATAACAAGATGCCTTTACATATAAGGGTCTGTTGGCTGCACCATGTCAGTTACAAGCCATTTGGAATCCAATGGTAGATCCACATGGCCCTACCACGGATGTTTTATCAAACACCTCCCCACCACTGCTCTAGACCCACTACTCAGCAGGCTCCAAATTTCTGGCATCTCTGTTCTACACCATTTTCATGAAACTCAGTAAATCAAGGCACTGTCTGGTATACTCATGATCAGCAACAGGACATCCAATGTTTCTCCAGTGCCACCTGGTCATAGGAATTTCAAAAATTTCATGGTATTTATCTAGCCATTTTTCAAGCATGAAGTTGGAGGCACTGTGGGTTTCAGTTCATTCAGCAAACATTAAATGGTGAGGAAGCTCATTTCAATGAAATCTCTGGAGAACTCTCACAGGCATGGCTTCCCAAAGAGTGGACAAAAGGTCACATTAGGCCAGGCCCATTGAGGTCTACAATGTGAGGTCCATGTGTGTTTTGACTCTCAACTATGGCTGCCATTTCTTTAAGAATAAAATCATGTGATATCCTTGCTGAGATTCCCAGGCCTCTGTGGAAATTCACCCGGGGCCTAGGTCTCAGTTTCCAAGAGCGACTTTCATGCGTGGCCTCTTAAAATCCCAACAAAATTCATGGCAATGCTTCTCTGAGTTCAGTTCCAAAACCCAGTCTCTAAGGGGAATCACACCAGAGTTCAAGCCCACGTGGACCCAGTCATTTTTTCCAATGCCACACAAATGACCAAAATTAAAACCAAAACACTCCCACATGGCCCTCATCTTATTTCATATAGTCAATCATCTTAACCTCTGTCTGGAGGTTTCCATGAGGGGCGCAGCCCAAGACAGTGTCCAAAATCAGCTCGTTTGCCCCTCATTTGTCTAAAGTCAGGGTAGCCTGGACACCGTTTCTGTGAACCAGGAGTGAACAAATAAGCCTGCCGTTAATACTTCTGTGTTTCTCCAATTTGAGGCCTACTGATTTTAGGTATCGATTCTTTAGGTGATTTAGAGTCATGCGAAAACACAAGTACCTCTGCAGGGCTTTGAAGAACTCATTTGACCCAAAGAATCCCTATTGTCATTTGATGGAGTGCAGGAACCTAACAGAGGAAGGCAAGAGACTTCATCCACAATGAATGAAATTTTTTGCCATTTTGGTTTTGGAAGCTCACATGGGATCATTCTTAAGATCCATCAGGTGCTGAGAATCTAAGTCACAGCCACACACAGGCCCAAGAGGCTGATAAAGACACATCCCTTTCCAAAGCAATTAAGCAAAGAGCCACAGGTGAGGCCCATTCATTTCCATTTGAAAACTGTTTTCATCAGGCTTCACAAAGGGGTGGCCTGAGGCAAAGACCTTCCTGACATTCAGTGCAACACAACAATAAGTAAGCAAAAGGCCCAAAGCAGGGTTTCTGCACTGAGACTTTCCTGGTCACACTGATATCTGAGTTTTCTGAGATGCTCGCCATTCTCTTCAACTATCCAGTACATGGCCATGTCACAGAGCTTGGAGGTGGTACATATTTTGGACACAAATCCATGAGCCTATTCTGGAGAGTGGCCAGAATTAAGGAAGAAAACTACAACTTAGAAAGATAGCAGGTGTTGCACATCGATAAGACAAGCTGCAGTCCATTCATATATTGGGCATGGGAAGATTTATACTAGACAGGACACATCCATTAATGCATTCTCTTTTCTAATGTCTACAACAACGGACACAGTGGGATACACAGAAAGAGAAACACTCGCCGTGTCAAATGACTTACTAGAAACTGTCCACTCCAAACCAAACAAACCGCCTTTTCTATCTATTCTCAGAACATGAGACAAAACAACAAACCCACACCCACTCCCACAAAGGCACCTCCTTCACCCAAGTACGTCTGTGACTATCCGGAGTGTCCTCTGACTGGTGGGCCATACTATGTTCCCCCGAAATGGCCTGTCTTCTCTCAGATCTTGTTTCCTTGACCAACTCTGTGAAGATGTCAGGAAAAAGTGGTTAGCCACTACCTGTTTTCTCAGGAAAGGTCCATCTTCAGAGCTCTCCTGGCATTTGGCCATCCTCACATCATTAGGTACCAAGAAAACTGACTCTGTCCTTGGTAAATCCAAACAAGTGAGCCCACTGGGACTGGGACTGGGACTGCCTCTGGGTGCCTGGCTTCTTGGTTACCAAGTTCAGAGAGTTCCATCACCAAGGAAATGAGGTATGTCACATTCTTTGGAACTGAATGAGGTCACTGCCTTGGCAACCACTTTGTCCTAACAGTTGCTTCCAAGGGTAACATAAGATGGAGGTTGCCCCTACTTCCTGTGACACTTTCATAAGGTAGAATGTATATCACCATTGGCACCCGGGAACAGCTCTCCACTCAGCCCTGGTTTGGTCCATCTTCTGTACAATAAGAAGAGAGAGAGGCAGATTCAGACACATCCCTTCATCCTGACCAGGTTGTTTGCCATGGAAGATGACTTTTGCTCTCTCAGGTGCTTCATACCTGCCTACAACTTCTCCAGGTATCATTTGTGCATGGACATTTGAGGTTCTCATCAGGTGGAAGGTCCCCAACTTTCCTGTATTGTAAGAACCACTCTGTCCCTGCTCTTCTGTAAAATGATTGAGGGAACAGTGTATACTTGGGGTTAAAAACAGGTTTGATTTGGGTTACGAGTGATTCTGTGTGATGAATAATGGTATTGGGAACCTGCAATATTTACAAGAATATAGAGGTGAAATATAAGTAGGAAAACAGAAATCTAGGTATGATTTGAAGCCCAGAAGGGTTTTGCCCTTGATTGGGATACTTAGCTTTGAATGATGTTCTGCAAAGATGCCTCAGATAATTCGATATACAGTGGCATAGCACCTTGTACATTGGATGATTGAATTTAGAGAGAACATCCAGTGAAAAAGGGATATTCAATAGGATTAGGAAGATAGTCGGTAGGTTTAGGAAGAAGAGTGAGTATAGAATTTGGACCAAAAGTTCTTTAGCAATAGACTTTCGGTTGTTGAGTGAATGTAAATGTCAGCACATATGAAGAGTCAGTCACTATGTTGAACTGGGGAAAATATGTAGAAAAGCAGATATCAATAGAAATATTAGGAAATCAGGCAAAGTATAAAGTGAGTGATAGAATTAGACATTTTCAACAGGGTTGAGTTTGAATATATAAATTAGGAAAAAAACAAATATGTAGTCACCAATAGGATTGACAATTGACAGCATTAGGCAACCTGGACATGGATGTTTTTAGAAATCCATGTTCACTTTCCATTTAGGCTTTGGTACAATCATAAGTGTGACCTTTCCATTTTTTGTCCAGAATATTACTGTGATAATGAGGTGACATGAGTATTTCTTTCACCATTTCTGGGAGCAATATATTGAAGATGTAAAATGAGAATCGGGGTTACAAAGAGGTTTACCCTGTTTCTAGGAATATAGAGAAAAAGCATGAATAGACCATACTGTGAATAAATAATATAACTTTTTTGAACTTTAAATAATGAACTGAACTGATATCTGAAAAATTAAAGGAAATCGTATATTGATATACAATCATTCATTCCAACCAGGTATATATGTAATGGAAATATTTGTGTTTTGGTTTATCATGAAGAGTGTGTGACGTTTGCTTCAAAATGATTATGGAAATTCAAAATAATGTGTTTGGAAAGAAGTCTCATGAAAAGACCAGTCAAGAAACCCTGACAATACATGTGTTCTGAAGCAAGAAGTGGTGAAAGTTGAAACAAATGCTTATTAATTTGTGAACTTGTGGATGAAATGTATATCCTGTGATGTGCAAAAACTGAAGAAACAATAATGACCAGTGTCGAATACAAATGAATGACAAATTACATATCATGTCCCATAGGAGTCTACTTGCATTAATGATAGACTGGGTCAGTTACTGTAGAATAATTAGGATTTGTATGCACCATTCACTGAAGTTAGTTTTCAGTACTAGGAAACAAATATGTATTTCAGGTGGATGAATATTTCTGATTATCATCTTGTGAAAAGTGGATTATAAATCCACATACATGAACATGAATGAATTTAGAGAGTGTATATTAGACACATATATTTCATATTTTGAAAAATTTGGAGAGTATATCTATATCTATATCTATATCTTTACACACACACACACACACACACACACACACACACAACTCACAGACATTAAAAAGTACCAATATAAATGCCAATCGAAATTCATCAGTAAATATGTATCATCCACAAATGCAAAAATATTTATTTTACTGAACATGAGCTAAAGAATAATGTTGTTCTACTAGGACGCTCTCCTATAAGTTGAATTTTCATTTCCAACAGCATTTAGGAGGAGTGAACTCTTCTCACAATTTGTATCTGCCAAGACAGCCACCTCACAAAAATGTACGTGTGATACCTGGTAGGATTCTATATATGCATATAAATATACATGTGTGAATAGACTACAGAAAAAGGAAACAAAAATTCACATATTTGTTAAGTTTAAAACACATGGAGAATATTTCAAATAAATTTGACTAGATTTATAACTCCTACCTTATATAATGCAAATGTCAAGTCCAACTATACAACATGTCTCCTCTGAAGTACTTGTATTTCTAATGTGTTGGGTTAATTTTCTCCATTATATTAGGATGAATAGTCTGAGTCTACTAGGTATGGGTTAGTGTCAGGGATTCAGTATTTCGAATGGAAAATTGGAAAATGAATCCAATGTGTATGTAAATATATGCTGCACAAATATCCTCCCGCTCTCATCCAGAACAATGCCTTGACATTACCTTCACCCCAAGTAAGACACAATTAGAGGAGAAGAGTTACAAAATCAGTGAATACATATCTGGAATGGAAAATGCTCAGGAGTTCACAACCTTGGAGGTGGTAGAGGAGTTTCCAAAACTAAGGGACAGGGTAAACCCTCCACAAACATGGAGCTCTGCTGGCCTAAAAACTTTTTGAGAAACTGCCTCTGCGCTTCCACACTTGAAATATATGTTGTTTTCAGGAGATTTGGCTTCCTCTGTAGTGAGAACATCAAAGCTGGGTCTGCATCTATGTGACCTGGTGGACATGGTTTCTTATTTTCCAATGAACAAGATGAAGCAGTGCTGAATCCTCTCTTTGTAGGTAAACTGAGGCCACTGGGGACTAAGTGTCTCCCCGTGTGGACTGTGAAGCCATTTGGTCCTCTTCCACTTTTTGTGGTGTTTTTGCTGCTGCACTGTGAGTTTGGTATTTGTTTCATGAAATACTAGGAGCTAAACTGGGACACAGTGCTGGAGGGAGTTCTGTCACGTGTGGTGGGTCAGGGTCTGCAAGAGAATGCACCAACTAGGCTCCTATCTCTCACAGCTTGCCCCATTGCCCCCTTGTCCATATCAACCTGATTCTTAATTTTCCTCTGAAAACTCTCCATATAACAAGATGCCTTTACATATAAGGGTCTGTTGGCTGCACCATGTCAGTTACAAGCCATTTGGAATCCAATGGTAGATCCACATGGCCCTACCACGGATGTTTTATCAAACACCTCCCCACCACTGCTCTAGACCCACTACTCAGCAGGCTCCAAATTTCTGGCATCTCTGTTCTACACCATTTTCATGAAACTCAGTAAATCAAGGCACTGTCTGGTATACTCATGATCAGCAACAGGACATCCAATGTTTTTCCAGTGCCACCTGGTCATAGGAATTTGAAAAATTTCATGGTATTTATCTAGCCATTTTTCAAGCATGAAGTTGGAGGCACTGTGGGTTTCAGTTCATTCAGCAAACTTTAAATGGTGAGGAAGCTCATTTCAATGAAATCTCTGGAGAACTCTCACAGGCACGGCTTCCCAAAGAGTGGACAAAAGGTCACATTAGGCCAGGCCCATTGAGGTCTACAATGTGAGGTCCATGTGTGTTTTGACTCTCAACTATGGCTGCCATTTCTTTAAGAATAAAATCATGTGATATCCTTGCTGAGATTCCCAGGCCTCTGTGGAAATCCACTTGGGGCCTAGGTCTCAGTTTCCAAGAGCGACTTTCATGCGTGGCCTCTTAAAATCCCAACAAAATTTATGGCAATGCTTCTCTGAGTTCAGTTCCAAAACCCAGTCTCTAAGGGGAATCACACCAGAGTTCAAGCCCACGTGGACCCAGTCATTTTTTCCAATGCCACACAAATGACCAAAATTAAAACCAAAACACTCCCACATGGCCCTCATCTTATTTCATATAGTCAATCATCTTAACCTCTGGCTGGAGGTTTCCATGAGGGGCGCAGCCCAAGACAGTGTCCAAAATCAGCTCGTTTGCCCCTCATTTGTCTAAAGTCAGGGTAGCCTGGACACCGTTTCTGTGAACCAGGAGTGAACAAATAAGCCTGCCGTTAATACTTCTGTGTTTCTCCAATTTGAGGCCTACTGATTTTAGGTATCGATTCTTTAGGTGATTTAGAGTCATGCGAAAACACAAGTACCTCTGCAGGGCTTTGAAGAACTCATTTGACCCAAAGAATCCCTATTGTCATTTGATGGAGTGCAGGAACCTAACAGAGGAAGGCAAGAGACTTCATCCACAATGAATGAAATTTTTTGCCATTTTGGTTTTGGAAGCTCACATGGGATCATTCTTAAGATCCATCAGGTGCTGAGAATCTAAGTCACAGCCACACACAGGCCCAAGAGGCTGATAAAGACACATCCCTTTCCAAAGCAATTAAGCAAAGAGCCACAGGTGAGGCCCATTCATTTCCATTTGAAAACTGTTTTCATCAGGCTTCACAAAGGGGTGGCCTGAGGCAAAGACCTTCCTGACATTCAGTGCAACACAACAATAAGTAAGCAAAAGGCCCAAAGCAGGGTTTCTGCACTGAGACTTTCCTGGTCACACTGATATCTGAGTTTTCTGAGATGCTCGCCATTCTCTTCAGCTATCCAGTACATGGCCATGTCACAGAGCTTGGAGGTGGTACATATTTTGGACACAAATCCATGAGCCTATTCTGGAGAGTGGCCAGAATTAAGGAAGAAAACTACAACTTAGAAAGATAGCAGGTGTTGCACATCGATAAGACAAGCTGCAGTCCATTCATATATTGGGCATGGGAAGATTTATACTAGACAGGACACATCCATTAATGCATTCTCTTTTCTAATGTCTACAACAACGGACACAGTGGGATACACAGAAAGAGAAACACTCGCCGTGTCAAATGACTT
Organism: Callospermophilus lateralis; assembly: GCF_048772815.1. NCBI lineage: Eukaryota > Metazoa > Chordata > Mammalia > Rodentia > Sciuridae > Callospermophilus > Callospermophilus lateralis. The sequence goes on from NW_027512566.1 coordinate 418,881, forward strand.
ACTAGAAACTGTCCACTCCAAACCAAACAATCCGCCTTTTCTATCTATTCTCAGAACATGAGACAAAACAACAAACCCACACCCACTCCCACAAAGGCACCTCCTTCACCCAAGTACGTCTGTGACTATCCGGAGTGTCCTCTGACTGGTGGGCCATACTATGTTCCCCCGAAATGGCCTGTCTTCTCTCAGATCTTGTTTCCTTGACCAACTCTGTGAAGATGTCAGGAAAAAGTGGTTAGCCACTACCTGTTTTCTCAGGAAAGGTCCATCTTCAGAGCTCTCCTGGCATTTGGCCATCCTCACATCATTAGGTACCAAGAAAACTGACTCTGTCCTTGGTAAATCCAAACAAGTGAGCCCACTGGGACTGGGACTGGGACTGCCTCTGGGTGCCTGGCTTCTTGGTTACCAAGTTCAGAGAGTTCCATCACCAAGGAAATGAGGTATGTCACATTCTTTGGAACTGAATGAGGTCACTGCCTTGGCAACCACTTTGTCCTAACAGTTGCTTCCAAGGGTAACATAAGATGGAGGTTGCCCCTACTTCCTGTGACACTTTCATAAGGTAGAATGTATATCACCATTGGCACCCGGGAACAGCTCTCCACTCAGCCCTGGTTTGGTCCATCTTCTGTACAATAAGAAGAGAGAGAGGCAGATTCAGACACATCCCTTCATCCTGACCAGGTTGTTTGCCATGGAAGATGACTTTTGCTCTCTCAGGTGCTTCATACCTGCCTACAACTTCTCCAGGTATCAATTGTGCATGGACATTTGAGGTTCTCATCAGGTGGAAGGTCCCCAACTTTCCTGTATTGTAAGAACCACTCTGTCCCTGCTCTTCTGTAAAATGATTGAGGGAACAGTGTATACTTGGGGTTAAAAACAGGTTTGATTTGGGTTACGAGTGATTCTGTGTGATGAATAATGGTATTGGGAACCTGCAATATTTACAAGAATATAGAGGTAAAATATAAGTAGGAAAACAGAAATCTAGGTATGATTTGAAGCCCAGAAGGGTTTTGCCCTTGATTGGGATACTTAGCTTTGAATGATGTTCTGCAAAGATGCCTCAGATAATTCGATATACAGTGGCATAGGACCTTGTACATTGGATGATTGAATTTAGAGAGAACATCCAGTCAAAAAGGGATATTCAATAGGATTAGGAAGATAGTCGGTAGGTTTAGGAAGAAGAGTGAGTATAGAATTTGGACCAAAAGTTCTTTAGCAATAGACATTCGGTTGTTGAGTGAATGTAAATGTCAGCACATATGAAGAGTCAGTCACTATGTTGAACTGGGGAAAATATGTAGAAAAGCAGATATCAATAGAAATATTAGGAAATCAGGCAAAGTATAAAGTGAGTGATAGAATTAGACATTTTCAACAGGGTTGAGTTTGAATATATAAATTAGGAAAAAAACAAATATGTAGTCACCAATAGGATTGACAATTGACAGCATTAGGCAACCTGGACATGGATGTTTTTAGAAATCCATGTTCACTTTCCATTTAGGCTTTGGTACAATCATAAGTGTGACCTTTCCATTTTTTGTCCAGAATATTACTGTGATAATGAGGTGACATGAGTATTTCTTTCACCATTTCTGGGAGCAATATATTGAAGATGTAAAATGAGAATCGGGGTTACAAAGAGGTTTACCCTGTTTCTAGGAATATAGAGAAAAAGCATGAATAGACCATACTGTGAATAAATAATATAACTTTTTTGAACTTTAAATAATGAACTGAACTGATATCTGAAAAATTAAAGGAAATCGTATATTGATATACAATCATTCATTCCAACCAGGTATATATGTAATGGAAATATTTGTGTTTTGGTTTATCATGAAGAGTGTGTGACGTTTGCTTCAAAATGATTATGGAAATTCAAAATAATGTGTTTGGAAAGAAGTCTCATGAAAAGACCAGTCAAGAAACCCTGACAATACATGTGTTCTGAAGCAAGAAGTGGTGAAAGTTGAAACAAATGCTTATTAATTTGTGAACTTGTGGATGAAATGTATATCCTGTGATGTGCAAAAACTGAAGAAACAATAATGACCAGTGTCGAATACAAATGAATGACAAATTACATATCATGTCCCATAGGAGTCTACTTGCATTAATGATAGACTGGGTCAGTTACTGTAGAATAATTAGGATTTGTATGCACCATTCACTGAAGTTAGTTTTCAGTACTAGGAAACAAATATGTATTTCAGGTGGATGAATATTTCTGATTATCATCTTGTGAAAAGTGGATTATAAATCCACATACATGAACATGAATGAATTTAGAGAGTGTATATTAGACACATATATTTCATATTTTGAAAAATTTGGAGAGTATATCTATATCTATATCTATATCTTTACACACACACACACACACACACACACACACAACTCACAGACATTAAAAAGTACCAATATAAATGCCAATCGAAATTCATCAGTAAATATGTATCATCCACAAATGCAAAAATATTTATTTTACTGAACATGAGCTAATGAATAATGTTGTTCTACTAGGACGCTCTCCTATAAGTTGAATTTTCATTTCCAACAGCATTTAGGAGGAGTGAACTCTTCTCACAATTTGTATCTGCCAAGACAGCCACCTCACAAAAATGTACGTGTGATACCTGGTAGGATTCTATATATGCATATAAATATACATGTGTGAATAGACTACAGAAAAAGGAAACAAAAATTCACATATTTGTTAAGTTTAAAACACATGGAGAATATTTCAAATAAATTTGACTAGATTTATAACTCCTACCTTATATAATGCAAATGTCAAGTCCAACTATACAACATGTCTCCTCTGAAGTACTTGTATTTCTAATGTGTTGGGTTAATTTTCTCCATTATATTAGGATGAATAGTCTGAGTCTACTAGGTATGGGTTAGTGTCAGGGATTCAGTATTTCGAATGGAAAATTGGAAAATGAATCCAATGTGTATGTAAATATATGCTGCACAAATATCCTCCCGCTCTCATCCAGAACAATGCCTTGACATTACCTTCACCCCAAGTAAGACACAATTACAGGAGAAGAGTTACAAAATCAGTGAATACATATCTGGAATGGAAAATGCTCAGGAGTTCACAACCTTGGAGGTGGTAGAGGAGTTTCCAAAACTAAGGGACAGGGTAAACCCTCCACAAACATGGAGCTCTGCTGGCCTAAAAACTTTTTGAGAAACTGCCTCTGCGCTTCCACACTTGAAATATATGTTGTTTTCAGGAGATTTGGCTTCCTCTGTAGTGAGAACATCAAAGCTGGGTCTGCATCTATGTGACCTGGTGGACATGGTTTCTTATTTTCCAATGAACAAGATGAAGCAGTGCTGAATCCTCTCTTTGTAGGTAAACTGAGGCCACTGGGGACTAAGTGTCTCCCCGTGTGGACTGTGAAGCCATTTGGTCCTCTTCCACTTTTTGTGGTGTTTTTGCTGCTGCACTGTGAGTTTGGTATTTGTTTCATGAAATACTAGGAGCTAAACTGGGACACAGTGCTGGAGGGAGTTCTGTCACGTGTGGTGGGTCAGGGTCTGCAAGAGAATGCACCAACTAGGCTCCTATCTCTCACAGCTTGCCCCATTGCCCCCTTGTCCATATCAACCTGATTCTTAATTTTCCTCTGAAAACTCTCCATATAACAAGATGCCTTTACATATAAGGGTCTGTTGGCTGCACCATGTCAGTTACAAGCCATTTGGAATCCAATGGTAGATCCACATGGCCCTACCACGGATGTTTTATCAAACACCTCCCCACCACTGCTCTAGACCCACTACTCAGCAGGCTCCAAATTTCTGGCATCTCTGTTCTACACCATTTTCATGAAACTCAGTAAATCAAGGCACTGTCTGGTATACTCATGATCAGCAACAGGACATCCAATGTTTCTCCAGTGCCACCTGGTCATAGGAATTTGAAAAATTTCATGGTGTTTATCTAGCCATTTTTCAAGCATGAAGTTGGAGGCACTGTGGGTTTCAGTTCATTCAGCAAACTTTAAATGGTGAGGAAGCTCATTTCAATGAAATCTCTGGAGAACTCTCACAGGCACGGCTTCCCAAAGAGTGGACAAAAGGTCACATTAGGCCAGGCCCATTGAGGTCTACAATGTGAGGTCCATGTGTGTTTTGACTCTCAACTATGGCTGCCATTTCTTTAAGAATAAAATCATGTGATATCCTTGCTGAGATTCCCAGGCCTCTGTGGAAATCCACTTGGGGCCTAGGTCTCAGTTTCCAAGAGCGACTTTCATGCGTGGCCTCTTAAAATCCCAACAAAATTTATGGCAATGCTTCTCTGAGTTCAGTTCCAAAACCCAGTCTCTAAGGGGAATCACACCAGAGTTCAAGCCCACGTGGACCCAGTCATTTTTTCCAATGCCACACAAATGACCAAAATTAAAACCAAAACACTCCCACATGGCCCTCATCTTATTTCATATAGTCAATCATCTTAACCTCTGGCTGGAGGTTTCCATGAGGGGCGCAGCCCAAGACAGTGTCCAAAATCAGCTCGTTTGCCCCTCATTTGTCTAAAGTCAGGGTAGCCTGGACACCGTTTCTGTGAACCAGGAGTGAACAAATAAGCCTGCCGTTAATACTTCTGTGTTTCTCCAATTTGAGGCCTACTGATTTTAGGTATCGATTCTTTAGGTGATTTAGAGTCATGCGAAAACACAAGTACCTCTGCAGGGCTTTGAAGAACTCATTTGACCCAAAGAATCCCTATTGTCATTTGATGGAGTGCAGGAACCTAACAGAGGAAGGCAAGAGACTTCATCCACAATGAATGAAATTTTTTGCCATTTTGGTTTTGGAAGCTCACATGGGATCATTCTTAAGATCCATCAGGTGCTGAGAATCTAAGTCACAGCCACACACAGGCCCAAGAGGCTGATAAAGACACATCCCTTTCCAAAGCAATTAAGCAAAGAGCCACAGGTGAGGCCCATTCATTTCCATTTGAAAACTGTTTTCATCAGGCTTCACAAAGGGGTGGCCTGAGGCAAAGACCTTCCTGACATTCAGTGCAACACAACAATAAGTAAGCAAAAGGCCCAAAGCAGGGTTTCTGCACTGAGACTTTCCTGGTCACACTGATATCTGAGTTTTCTGAGATGCTCGCCATTCTCTTCAGCTATCCAGTACATGGCCATGTCACAGAGCTTGGAGGTGGTACATATTTTGGACACAAATCCATGAGCCTATTCTGGAGAGTGGGCAGAATTCAGGAAGAGAACTACAACTTAGAAAGATAGCAGGTGTTGCACATCGATAAGACAAGCTGCAGTCCATTCATATATTGGGCATGGGAAGATTTATACTAGACAGGACACATCCATTAATGCATTCTCTTTTCTAATGTCTACAACAACGGACACAGTGGGATACACAGAAAGAGAAACACTCGCCGTGTCAAATGACTTACTAGAAACTGTCCACTCCAAACCAAACAAACCGCCTTTTCTATCTATTCTCAGAACATGAGACAAAACAACAAACCCACACCCACTCCCACAAAGGCACCTCCTTCCCCCAAGTACGTCTGTGACGATCCGGAGTGTCCTCTGACTGGTGGGCCATACTATGTTCCCCCGAAATGGCCTGTCTTCTCTCAGATCTTGTTTCCTTGACCAACTCTGTGAAGATGTCAGGAAAAAGTGGTTAGCCACTACCTGTTTTCTCAGGAAAGGTCCATCTTCAGAGCTCTCCTGGCATTTGGCCATCCTCACATCATTAGGTACCAAGAAAACTGACTCTGTCCTTGGTAAATCCAAACAAGTGAGCCCACTGGGACTGGGACTGGGACTGCCTCTGGGTGCCTGGCTTCTTGGATACCAAGTTCAGAGAGTTCCATCACCAAGGAAATGAGGTATGTCACATTCTTTGGAACTGAATGAGGTCACTGCCTTGGCAAGCACTTTGTCCTAACAGTTGCTTCCAAGGGTAACATTAGATGGAGGTTGCCCCTACTTCCTGTGACACTTTCATAAGGTAGAATGTATATCACCATTGGCACCCGGGAACAGCTCTCCACTCAGCCCTGGTTTGGTCCATCTTCTGTACAATAAGAAGAGAGAGAGGCAGATTCAGACACATCCCTTCATCCTGACCAGGTTGTTTGCCATGGAAGATGACTTTTGCTCTCTCAGGTGCTTCATACCTGCCTACAACTACTCCAGGTATCATTTGTGCATGGACATTTGAGGTTCTCATCAGGTGGAAGGTCCCCAACTTTCCTGTATTGTAAGAACCACTCTGTCCCTGCTCTTCTGTAAAATGATTGAGGGAACAGTGTATACTTGGGGTTAAAAACAGGTTTGATTTGGGTTACGAGTGATTCTGTGTGATGAATAATGGTATTGGGAACCTGCAATATTTACAAGAATATAGAGGTGAAATATAAGTAGGAAAACAGAAATCTAGGTATGATTTGAAGCCCAGAAGGGTTTTGCCCTTGATTGGGATACTTAGCTTTGAATGATGTTCTGCAAAGATGCCTCAGATAATTCGATATACAATGGCATAGGACCTTGTACATTGGATGATTGAATTTAGAGAGAACATCCAGTCAAAAAGGGATATTCAATAGGATTAGGAAGATAGTCGGTAGGTTTAGGAAGAAGAGTGAGTATAGAATTTGGACCAAAAGTTCTTTAGCAATAGACTTTCGGTTGTTGAGTGAATGTAAATGTCAGCACATATGAAGAGTCAGTCACTATGTTGAACTGGGGAAAATATGTAGAAAAGCAGATATCAATAGAAATATTAGGAAATCAGGCAAAGTATAAAGTGAGTGATAGAATTAGACATTTTCAACAGGGTTGAGTTTGAATATATAAATTAGGAAAAAAACAAATATGTAGTCACCAATAGGATTGACAATTGACAGCATTAGGCAACCTGGACATGGATGTTTTTAGAAATCCATGTTCACTTTCCATTTAGGCTTTGGTACAATCATAAGTGTGACCTTTCCATTTTTTGTCCAGAATATTACTGTGATAATGAGGTGACATGAGTATTTCTTTCACCATTTCTGGGAGCAATATATTGAAGATGTAAAATGAGAATCGGGGGTACAAAGAGGTGTACCCTGTTTCTAGGAACATAGAGAAAAAGCATGAATAGACCATACAGTGAATAAATAATATAACTTTTTTGAACTTTAAATAATGAACTGAACTGATATCTGAAAAATTAAAGGAAATTGTATATTGATATACAATCATTCATTCCAACCAGGTATATATGTAATGGAAATATTTGTGTTTTGGTTTATCATGAAGAGTGTGTGAGGTTTGCTTCAAAATGATTATGGAAATTCAAAATAATGTGTTTGGAAAGAAGTCTCATGAAAAGACCAGTCAAGAAACCCTGACAATACATGTGTTCTGAAGCAAGAAGTGGTGAAAGTTGAAACAAATGCTTATTAATTTGTGAACTTGTGGATGAAATGTATATCCTGTGATGTGCAAAAACTGAAGAAACAATAATGACCAGTGTCGAATACAAATGAATGACAAATTACATATCATGTCCCATAGGAGTCTACTTGCATTGATGATAGACTGGGTCAGTTACTGTAGAATAATTAGGATTTGTATGCACCATTCACTGAAGTTAGTTTTCAGTACTAGGAAACAAATATGTATTTCAGGTGGATGAATATTCCTGATTATCATCTTGTGAAAAGTGGATTATAAATCCACATACATGAACATGAATGAATTTAGAGAGTGTATATTAGACACATATATTTCATATTTTGAAAAATTTGGAGAGTATATCTATATCTATATCTATACACACACACACACACACACACACACACACACACAACTCACAGACATTAAAAAAGTACCAATATAAATGCCAATCGAAATTCATCAGTAAATATGTATCATCCACAAATGCAAAAATATTTATTTTACTGAACATGAGCTAATGAATAATGTTGTTCTACTAGGACGCTCTCCTATAAGTTGAATTTTCATTTCCAACAGCATTTAGGAGGAGTGAACTCTTCTCACAATTTGTATCTGCCAAGATAGCCACCTCACAAAAATGTACGTGTGATACCTGGTAGGATTCTATATATGCATATAAATATACATGTGTGAATAGACTACAGAAAAAGGAAACAAAAATTCACATATTTGTTAAGTTTAAAACACATGGAGAATATTTCAAATAAATTTGACTAGATTTATAACTCCTACCTTATATAATGCAAATGTCAAGTCCAACTATACAACATGTCTCCTCTGAAGTACTTGTATTTCTAATGTGTTGGGTTAATTTTCTCCATTATATTAGGATGAATAGTCTGAGTCTACTAGGTATGGGTTAGTGTCAGGGATTCAGTATTTCGAATGGAAAATTGGAAAATGAATCCAATGTGTATGTAAATATATGCTGCACAAATATCCTCCCGCTCTCATCCAGAACAATGCCTTGACATTACCTTCACCCCAAGTAAGACACAATTAGAGGAGAAGAGTTACAAAATCAGTGAATACATATCTGGAATGGAAAATGCTCAGGAGTTCACAACCTTGGAGGTGGTAGAGGAGTTTCCAAAACTAAGGGACAGGGTAAACCCTCCACAAACATGGAGCTCTGCTGGCCTAAAAACTTTTTGAGAAACTGCCTCTGAGCTTCCACACTTGAAATATATGTTGTTTTCAGGAGATTTGGCTTCCTCTGTAGTGAGAACATCAAAGCTGGGTCTGCATCTATGTGACCTGGAGGACATGGTTTCTTATTTTCCAATGAACAAGATGAAGCAGTGCTGAATCCTCTCTTTGTAGGTAAACTGAGGCCACTGGCCACTAAGTGTCTCCCCGTGTGGACTGTGAAGCCATTTGGTCCTCTTCCACTTTTTGTGGTGTTTTGGCTGCTGCACTGTGAGTTTGGTATTTGTTTCACGAAATACTAGGAGCTAAACTGGGACACAGTGCTGGAGGGAGTTCTGTCACGTGTGGTGGGTCAGGGTCTGCAAGAGAATGCACCAACTAGGCTCCTATCTCTCACAGCTTGCCCCATTGCCCCCTTGTCCATATCAACCTGATTCTTAATTTTCCTCTGAAAACTCTCCATATAACAAGATGCCTTTACATATAAGGGTCTGTTGGCTGCACCATGTCAGTTACAAGCCATTTGGAATCCAATGGTAGATCCACATGGCCCTACCACGGATGTTTTATCAAACACCTCCCCACCACTGCTCTAGACCCACTACTCAGCAGGCTCCAAATTTCTGGGATCTCTGTTCTACACCATTTTCATGAAACTCAGTAAATCAAGGCACTGTCTGGTATACTCATGATCAGCAACAGGACATCCAATGTTTCTCCAGTGCCACCTGGTCATAGGAATTTGAAAAATTTCATGGTATTTATCTAGCCATTTTTCAAGCATGAAGTTGGAGGCACTGTGGGTTTCAGTTCATTCAGCAAACTTTAAATGGTGAGGAAGCTCATTTCAATGAAATCTCTGGAGAACTCTCACAGGCACGGCTTCCCAAAGAGTGGACAAAAGGTCACATTAGGCCAGGCCCATTGAGGTCTACAATGTGAGGTCCATGTGTGTTTTGACTCTCAACTATGGCTGCCATTTCTTTAAGAATAAAATCATGTGATATCCTTGCTGAGATTCCCAGGCCTCTGTGGAAATCCACTTGGGGCCTAGGTCTCAGTTTCCAAGAGCGACTTTCATGCGTGGCCTCTTAAAATCCCAACAAAATTTATGGCAATGCTTCTCTGAGTTCAGTTCCAAAACCCAGTCTCTAAGGGGAATCACACCAGAGTTCAAGCCCACGTGGACCCAGTCATTTTTTCCAATGCCACACAAATGACCAAAATTAAAACCAAAACACTCCCACATGGCCCTCATCTTATTTCATATAGTCAATCATCTTAACCTCTGGCTGGAGGTTTCCATGAGGGGCGCAGCCCAAGACAGTGTCCAAAATCAGCTCGTTTGCCCCTCATTTGTCTAAAGTCAGGGTAGCCTGGACACCGTTTCTGTGAACCAGGAGTGAACAAATAAGCCTGCCGTTAATACTTCTGTGTTTATCCAATTTGAGGCCTACTGATTTTAGGTATCGATTCTTTAGGTGATTTAGAGTCATGCGAAAACACAAGTACCTCTGCAGGGCTTTGAAGAACTCATTTGACCCAAAGAATCCCTATTGTCATTTGATGGAGTGCAGGAACCTAACAGAGGAAGGCAAGAGACTTCATCCACAATGAATGAAATTTTTTGCCATTTTGGTTTTGGAAGCTCACATGGGATCATTCTTAAGATCCATCAGGTGCTGAGAATCTAAGTCACAGCCACACACAGGCCCAAGAGGCTGATAAAGACACATCCCTTTCCAAAGCAATTAAGCAAAGAGCCACAGGTGAGGCCCATTCATTTCCATTTGAAAACTGTTTTCATCAGGCTTCACAAAGGGGTGGCCTGAGGCAAAGACCTTCCTGACATTCAGTGCAACACAACAATAAGTAAGCAAAAGGCCCAAAGCAGGGTTTCTGCACTGAGACTTTCCTGGTCACACTGATATCTGAGTTTTCTGAGATGCTCGCCATTCTCTTCAGCTATCCAGTACATGGCCATGTCACAGAGCTTGGAGGTGGTACATATTTTGGACACAAATCCATGAGCCTATTCTGGAGAGTGGCCAGAATTCAGGAAGAGAACTACAACTTAGAAAGATAGCAGGTGTTGCACATCCATAAGACAAGCTGCAGTCCATTCATATATTGGGCATGGGAAGATTTATACTAGACAGGACACATCCATTAATGCATTCTCTTTTCTAATGTCTACAACAACGGACACAGTGGGATACACAGAAAGAGAAACACTCGCCATGTCAAATGACTTACTAGAAACTGTCCACTCCAAACCAAACAAACCGCCTTTTCTATCTATTCTCAGAACATGAGACAAAACAACAAACCCACACCCACTCCCACAAAGGCACCTCCTTCCCCCAAGTACGTCTGTGACTATCCGGAGTGTCCTCTGACTGGTGGGCCATACTATGTTCCCCCGAAATGGCCTGTCTTCTCTCAGATCTTGTTTCCTTGACCAACTCTGTGAAGATGTCAGGAAAAAGTGGTTAGCCACTACCTGTTTTCTCAGGAAAGGTCCATCTTCAGAGATCTCCTGGCATTTGGCCATCCTCATATCATTAGGTACCAAGAAAACTGACTCTGTCCTTCGTAAATCCAAACATGAGCCCACTGGGACTGGGACTGGGACTGCATCTGGGTGCCTGGCTTCTTGGATACCAAGTTCAGAGAGTTCCATCACCAAGGAAATGAGGTATGTCACATTCTTTGGAACTGAATGAGGTCACTGCCTTGGCAACCACTTTGTCCTAACAGTTGCTTCCAAGGGTAACATAAGATGGAGGTTGCCCCTACTTCCTGTGACACTTTCATAAGGTAGAATGTATATCACCATTGGCACCCGGGAACAGCTCTCCACTCAGGCCTGGTTTGGTCCATCTTCTGTACAATAGGAAGAGAGAGAGGCAGATTCAGACACATCCCTTCATCCTGACCAGGTTGTTTGCCATGGAAGATGACTTTTGCTCTCTCAGGTGCTTCATACCTGCCTACAACTTCTCCAGGTATCATTTGTGCATGGACATTTGAGGTTCTCATCAGGTGGAAGGTCCCCAACTTTCCTGTATTGTAAGAACCACTCTGTCCCTGCTCTTCTGTAAAATGATTGAGGGAACAGTGTATACTTGGGGTCAAAAACAGGTTTGATTTGGGTTATGAGTGATTCTGTGTGATGAGTAATGGTATTGGGAACCTGCAGTATTTACAAGAATATTGAGGTGAAATATAAGTAGGAAAACAGAAATCTAGGTATGATTTGAAGCCCAGAAGGGTTTTGCCCTTGATTGGGATACTTAGCTTTGAATGATGTTCTGCAAAGATGCCTCAGATAATTCGATATACAATGGCATAGGACCTTGTACATTGGATGATTGAATTTAGAGAGAACATCCAGTCAAAAAGGGATATTCAATAGGATTAGGAAGATAGTCGGTAGGTTTAGGAAGAAGAGTGAGTATAGAATTTGGACCAAAAGTTCTTTAGCAATAGACTTTCGGTTGTTGAGTGAATGTAAATGTCAGCACATATGAAGAGTCAGTCACTATGTTGAACTGGGGAAAATATGTAGAAAAGCAGATATCAATAGAAATATTAGGAAATCAGGCAAAGTATAAAGTGAGTGATAGAATTAGACATTTTCAACAGGGTTGAGTTTGAATATATAAATTAGGAAAAAAACAAATATGTAGTCACCAATAGGATTGACAATTGACAGCATTAGGCAACCTGGACATGGATGTTTTTAGAAATCCATGTTCACTTTCCATTTAGGCTTTGGTACAATCATAAGTGTGACCTTTCCATTTTTTGTCCAGAATATTACTGTGATAATGAGGTGACATGAGTATTTCTTTCACCATTTCTGGGAGCAATATATTGAAGATGTAAAATGAGAATCGGGGTTACAAAGAGGTGTACCCTGTTTCTAGGAATATAGAGAAAAAGCATGAATAGACCATACTGTGAATAAATAATATAACTTTTTTGAACTTTAAATAATGAACTGAACTGATATCTGAAAAATTAAAGGAAATCGTATATTGATATACAATCATTCATTCCAACCAGGTATATATGTAATGGAAATATTTGTGTTTTGGTTTATCATGAAGAGTGTGTGACGTTTGCTTCAAAATGATTATGGAAATTCAAAATAATGTGTTTGGAAAGAAGTCTCATGAAAAGACCAGTCAAGAAACCCTGACAATACATGTGTTCTGAAGCAAGAAGTGGTGAAAGTTGAAACAAATGCTTATTAATTTGTGAACTTGTGGATGAAATGTATATCCTGTGATGTGCAAAAACTGAAGAAACAATAATGTACCAGTGTCGAATACAAATGAATGACAAATTACATATCATGTCCCATAGGAGTCTACTTGCATTGATGTTAGACTGGGTCTGTTACTGTAGAATAGTTAGGATTTGTATGCACCATTCACTGAAGTTAGTTTTCAGTACTAGGAAACAAATATGTATTTAAGGTGCATGAATATTTCTGATTATCATCTTGTGAAAAGTGGATTATAAATCCACATACATGAACATGAATGAATTTAGAGAGTGTATATTAGACACATATATTTCATATTTTGAAAATTTGGAGAGTATATCTATATCTATATCTATATCTATACACACACACACACACACACACACACACACACACAACTCACAGACATTAAAAAGTACCAATATAAATGCCAATCGAAATTCATCAGTAAATATGTATCATCCACAAATGCAAAAATATTTATTTTACTGAACATGAGCTAATGAATAATGTTGTTCTACTAGGACGCTCTCCTATAAGTTGAATTTTCATTTCCAACAGCATTTAGGAGGAGTGAACTCTTCTCAAAATTTGTATCTGCCAAGACAGCCACCTCACAAAAATGTACGTGTGATACCTGGTAGGATTCTATATATGCATATAAATATACATGTGTGAATAGACTACAGAAAAAGGAAACAAAAATTCACATATTTGTTAAGTTTAAAACACATGGAGAATATTTCAAATAAATTTGACTAGATTTATAACTCCTACCTTATATAATGCAAATGTCAATCCAACTATACAACATGTCTCCTCTGAAGTACTTGTATTTCTAATGTGTTGGGTTAATTTTCTCCATTATATTAGGATGAATAGTCTGAGTCTACTAGGTATGGGTTAGTGTCAGGGATTCAGTATTTCGAATGGAAAATTGGAAAATGAATCCAATGTGTATGTAAATATATGCTGCACAAATATCCTCCCGCTCTCATCCAGAACAATGCCTTGACATTACCTTCACCCCAAGTAAGACACAATTAGAGGAGAAGAGTTACAAAATCAGTGAATACATATCTGGAATGGAAAATGCTCAGGAGTTCACAACCTTGGAGGTGGTAGAGGAGTTTCCAAAACTAAGGGACAGGGTAAACCCTCCACAAACATGGAGCTCTGCTGGCCTAAAAACTTTTTGAGAAACTGCCTCTGAGCTTCCACACTTGAAATATATGTTGTTTTCAGGAGATTTGGCTTCCTCTGTAGTGAGAACATCAAAGCTGGGTCTGCATCTATGTGACCTGGAGGACATGGATTCTTATTTTCCAATGAACAAGATGAAGTAGTGCTGAATCCTCTCTTTGTAGGTAAACTGAGGCCACTGGGGACTAAGTGTCTCCCCGTGTGGACTGTGAAGCCATTTGGTCCTCTTCCACTTTTTGTGGTGTTTTTGCTGCTGCACTGTGAGTTTGGTATTTGTTTCACGAAATACTAGGAGCTAAACTGGGACACAGTGCTGGAGGGAGTTCTGTCACGTATGGTGGGTCAGGGTCTGCAAGAGAATGCACCAACTAGGCTCCTATCTCTCACAGCTTGCCCCATTGCCCCCTTGTCCATATCAACCTGATTCTTAATTTTCCTCTGAAAACTCTCCATATAACAAGATGCCTTTACATATAAGGGTCTGTTGGCTGCACCATGTCAGTTACAAGCCATTTGGAATCCAATGGTAGATCCACATGGCCCTACCACGGATGTTTTATCAAACACCTCCCCACCACTGCTCTAGACCCACTACTCAGCAGGCTCCAAATTTCTGGCATCTCTGTTCTACACCATTTTCATGAAACTCAGTAAATCAAGGCACTGTCTGGTATACTCATGATCAGCAACAGGACATCCAATGTTTCTCCAGTGCCACCTGGTCATAGGAATTTCAAAAATTTCATGGTATTTATCTAGCCATTTTTCAAGCATGAAGTTGGAGGCACTGTGGGTTTCAGTTCATTCAGCAAACATTAAATGGTGAGGAAGCTCATTTCAATGAAATCTCTGGAGAACTCTCACAGGCATGGCTTCCCAAAGAGTGGACAAAAGGTCACATTAGGCCAGGCCCATTGAGGTCTACAATGTGAGGTCCATGTGTGTTTTGACTCTCAACTATGGCTGCCATTTCTTTAAGAATAAAATCATGTGATATCCTTGCTGAGATTCCCAGGCCTCTGTGGAAATCCACCCGGGGCCTAGGTCTCAGTTTCCAAGAGCGACTTTCATGCATGGCCTCTTAAAATCCCAACAAAATTCATGGCAATGCTTCTCTGAGTTCAGTTCCAAAACCCAGTCTCTAAGGGGAATCACACCAGAGTTCAAGCCCACGTGGACCCAGTCATTTTTTCCAATGCCACACAAATGACCAAAATTAAAACCAAAACACTCCCACATGGCCCTCATCTTATTTCATATAGTCAATCATCTTAACCTCTGGCTGGAGGTTTCCATGAGGGGCGCAGCCCAAGACAGTGTCCAAAATCAGCTCGTTTGCCCCTCATTTGTCTAAAGTCAGGGTAGCCTGGACACCGTTTCTGTGAACCAGGAGTGAACAAATAAGCCTGCCGTTAATACTTCTGTGTTTCTCCAATTTGAGGCCTACTGATTTTAGGTATCCATTCTTTAGGTGATTTAGAGTCATGCAAAAACACAAGCACCTCTGCAGGGCTTTGAAGAACTCATTTGACCCAAAGAATCCCTATTGTCATTTGATGGAGTGCAGGAACCTAACAGAGGAAGGCAAGAGACTTCATCCACAATGAATGAAATTTTTTGCCATTTTGGTTTTGGAAGCTCACATGGGATCATTCTTAAGATCCATCAGGTGCTGAGAATCTAAGTCACAGCCACACACAGGCCCAAGAGGCTGATAAAGACACATCCTTTTCCAAAGCAATTAAGCAAAGAGCCCCAGGTGAGGCCCATTCATTTCCATTTGAAAACTGTTTTCTTCAGGCTTCACAATGGGGTGGCCTGAGGCAAAGACCTTCCTGACATTCAGTGCAACACAACAATAAGTAAGCAAAAGGCCCAAAGCAGGGTTTCTGCACTGAGACTTTCCTTGTCACACTGATATCTGAGGTTTCTGAGATGCTCGCCATTCTCTTCAGCTATCCAGTACATGGCCATGTCACAGAGCTTGGAGGTGGTACATATTTTGGACACAAATCCATGAGCCTATTCTGGAGAGTGGCCAGAATTCAGGAAGAAAACTACAACTTAGAAAGATAGCATGTGTTGCACTTCAATAAGACAAGCTGCAGTCCATTCATATATTGGGCATGGGAAGATTTATACTAGACAGGACACATCCATTAATGCATTCTCTTTTCTAATGTCTACAACAACGGACACAGTGGGATACACAGAAAGAGAAACACTCGCCGTGTCAAATGACTTACTAGAAACTGTCCACTCCAAACCAAACAAACCGCCTTTCCTATCTATTCTGAGAACATGAGACAAAACAACAAACCCACACCCACTCCCACAAAGGCACCTCCTTCCCCCAAGTACGTCTGTGACTATCCGGAGTGTCCTCTGACTGGTGGGCCATACTATGTTCCCCCGAAATGGCCTGTCTTCTCTCAGATCTTGTTTCCTTGACCAACTCTGTGAAGATGTCAGGAAAAAGTGGTTAGCCACTACCTGTTTTCTCAGGAAGGGTCCATCTTCAGAGCTCTCCTGGCATTTGGCCATCCTCACATCATTAGGTACCAAGAAAACTGACTCTGTCCTTGGTAAATCCAAACAAGTGAGCCCACTGGGACTGGGACTGGGACTGCCTCTGGGTGCCTGGCTTCTTGGATACCAAGTTCAGAGATTTCCATCACCAAGGAAATGAGGTATGTCACATTCTTTGGAACTGAATGAGGTCACTGCCTTGGCAACCACTTTGTCCTAACAGTTGCTTCCAAGGGTTACATAAGATGGAGGTTGCCCCTACTTCCTGTGACACTTTCATAAGGTAGAATGTATATCACCATTGGCACCCGGGAACAGCTCTCCACTCATCCCTGGTTCGGTCCATCTTCTGTACAATAAGAAGAGAGAGAGGCAGATTCAGACACATCCCTTCATCCTGACCAGGTTGTTTGCCATGGAAGATGACTTTTGCTCTCTCAGGTGCTTCATACCTGCCTAGAACTTCTCCAGGTATCATTTGTGAATGGACATTTGAGGTTCTCATCAGGTGGAAGGTCCCCAACTTTCCTGTATTGTAAGAACCACTCTGTCCCTGCTCTTCTGTAAAATGATTGAGGGAACCGTGTATACTTGGGGTCAAAAACAGGTTTGATTTGGGTTATGAGTGATTCTGTGTGATGAGTAATGGTATTGGGAACCTGCAGAATTTACAAGAATATTGAGGTGAAATATAAGTAGGAAAACAGAAATCTAGGTATGATTTGAAGCCCAGAAGGGTTTTGCCCTTGATTGGGATACTTAGCTTTGAATGATGTTCTGCAAAGATGCCTCAGATAATTCGATATACAATGGCATAGGACCTTGTACATTGGATGATTGAATTTAGAAGAGAACATCCAGTCAAAAAGGGATATTCAGTAGGATTAGGAAGATAGTCGGTAGGTTTAGGAAGAAGAGTGAGTATAGGATTTGGACCAAAAGTTCTTTAGCAATAGACTTTCGGTTGTTGAGTGAATGTAAATGTCAGCACATATGAAGAGTCAGTCACTATGTTGAACTGGGGAAAATATGTAGAAAAGCAGATATCAATAGAAACATTACGAAATCAGGCAAAGTATAAAGTGAGTGATAGAATTAGACATTTTCAACAGGGTTGAGTTTGAATATATAAATTAGGAAAAAAACAAATATGTAGTCACCAATAGGATTGACAATTGACAGCATTAGGCAACCTGGACATGGATGTTTTTAGAAATCCATGTCCACTTTCCATTTAGGCTTTGGTACAATCATAAGTGTGACCTTTCCATTTTTTGTCCAGAATATTACTGTGATAATGAGGTGACATGAGTATTTCTTTCACCATTTCTGGGAGCAATATATTGAAGATGTAAAATGAGAATCGGGGGTACAAAGAGGTGTACCCTGTTTCTAGGAACATAGAGAAAAAGCATGAATAGACCATACAGTGAATAAAAAATATAACTTTTTTGAACTTTAAATAATGAATTGAACTGATATCTGAAAAATTAAAGGAAATCGTATATTGATATACAATCATTCATTCAAACCAGGTATATATGTAATGGAAATATTTGTGTTTTGGTTTATCATGAAGAGTGTGTGAGTTTTGCTTCAAAATGATTATGGAAATTCAAAATAATGTGTTTGGAAAGAAGTCTCACGAAAAGACCAGTCAAGAAACCCTGACAATACATGTGTTCTGAAGCAAGAAGTGGTGAAAGTTGAAACAAATGCTTATTAATTTGTGAACTTGTGGATGAAATGTATATCCTGTGATGTGCAAAAACTGAAGAAACAATAATGTACCAGTGTCGAATACAAATGAATGACAAATTACATATCATGTCCCATAGGAGTCTACTTGCATTGATGTTAGACTGGGTCAGTTACTGTAGAATAATTAGAATTTGTATGCACCATTCACTGAAGTTAGTTTTCAGTACTAGGAAACAAATATGTATTTCAGGTGGATGAATATTTCTGATTATCATCTTGTGAAAAGTGGATTATAAATCCACATACATGAACATGAATGAATTTAGAGAGTGTATATTAGACACATATATTTCATATTTTGAAAAATTTGGAGAGTATATCTATATCTATATCTATATCTATACACACACACACACACACACACACACACACACACACACACAACTCACAGACATTAAAAAGTACCAATATAAATGCCAATCGAAATTCATCAGTAAATATGTATCATCCACAAATGCAAAAATATTTATTTTACTGAACATGAGTTAATGTATAATGTTGTTCTACTAGGACGCTCTCCTATAAGTTGAATTTTCATTTCCAACAGCATTTAGGAGGAGTGAACACTTCTCACAATTTGTATCTGCCAAGACAGCCACCTCACAAAAATGTACGTGTGATACCTGGTAGGATTCTATATATGCATATAAATATACATGTGTGAATAGACTACAGAAAAAGGAAACAAGAATTCACATATTTGTTAAGTTTAAAACACATGGAGAATATTTCAAATAAGTTTGACTAGATTTATAACTCCTACCTTATATAATGCAAATGTCAAGTCCAACTATACAACATGTCTCCTCTGAAGTACTTGTATTTCTAATGTGTTGGGTTAATTTTCTCCATTATATTAGGATGAATAGTCTGAGTCTACTAGGTATGGGTTAGTGTCAGGGATTCAGTATTTCGAATGGAAAATTGGAAAATGAATCCAATGTGTATGTAAATATATGCTGCACAAATATCCTCCCGCTCTCATCTAGAACAATGCCTTGACATTACCTTCACCCCAAGTAAGGCACAATTAGAGGAGAAGAGTTACAAAATCAGTGAATACATATCTGGAATGGAAAATGCTCAGGAGTTCACAACCTTGGAGGTGGTAGAGGAGTTTCCAAAACTAAGGGACAGGGTAAACACTCCACAAACATGGAGCTCTGCTGGCCTAAAAACTTTTTGAGAAACTGCCTCTGAGCTTCCACACTTGAAATATATGTTGTTTTCAGGAGATTTGGCTTCCTCTGTAGTGAGAACATCAAAGCTGGGTCTGCATCTATGTGACCTGGAGGACATGGTTTCTTATTTTCCAATGAACAAGATGAAGCAGTGCTGAATCCTATCTTTGTAGGTAAACTGAGGCCATTGGGGACTAAGTGTCTCCCCGTGTGGACTGTGAAGCCATTTGGTCCTCTTCCACTTTTTGTGGTGTTTTTGCTGCTGCACTGTGAATTTGATATTTGTTTCACGAAATACTAGGAGCTAACCGGGGACACAGTGCTGGAGGGAGTTCTGTCACGTGTGGTGGGTCAGGGTCTGCAAGAGAATGCACCAACAAGGCTCCTATCTCTCACAGCTTGCCCCATTGCCCCCTTGTCCATATCAACCTGATTCTTAATTTTCCTCTGAAAACTCTCCATGTAACAAGATGCCTTTACATATAAGGGTCTGCTGGCTGCACCATGTCAGTTACAAGCCATTTGGAATCCAATGGTAGATCCACATGGCCCTACCACGGATGTTTTATCAAACACCTCCCCACCACTGCTCTAGACCCACTACTCAGCAGGCTCCAAATTTCTGGCATCTCTGTTCTACACCATTTTCATGAAACTCAGTAAATCAAGGCACTGTCTGGTATACTCATGATCAGCAACAGGACATCCAATGTTTCTCCAGTGCCACCTGGTCATAGGAATTTCAAAAATTTCATGGTATTTATCTAGCCATTTTTCAAGCATGAAGTTGGAGGCACTGTGGTTTTCAGTTCATTCAGCAAACATTAAATGATGAGGAAGCTCATTTCAATGAAATCTCTGGAGAACTCTCACAGGCATGGCTTCCCAAAGAGTGGACAAAAGGTCACATTAGGCCAGGCCCATTGAGGTCTACAATGTGAGGTCCATGTGTGTTTTGACTCTCAACTATGGCTGCCATTTCTTTAAGAATAAAATCATGTGATATCCTTGCTGAGATTCCCAGGCCTCTGTGGAAATCCACCCGGGGCCTAGGTCTCAGTTTCCAAGAGCGACTTTCATGCGTGGCCTCTTAAAATCCCAACAAAATTTATGGCAATGCTTCTCTGAGTTCAGTTCCAAAACCCAGTCTCTAAGGGGAATCACACCAGAGTTCAAGCCCACGTGGACCCAGTCATTTTTTCCAATGCCACACTAATGACCAAAATTAAAACCAAAACACTCCCACATGGCCCTCATCTTATTCCATATAGTCAATCATCTTAACCTCTGGCTGGAGGTTTCCATGAGGGGCGCAGCCAATGACAGTGTCCAAAATCAGCTCGTTTGCCCCTCATTTGTCTAAAGTCAGGGTAGCCTGGACACCGTTTCTGTGAACCAGGAGTGAACAAATAAGCCTGCCGTTAATACTTCTGTGTTTCTCCAATTTGAGGCCTACTGATTTTAGGTATCGATTCTTTAGGTGATTTAGAGTCATGCGAAAACACAAGCACCTCTGCAGGGCTTTGAAGAACTCATTTGACCCAAAGAATCCCTATTGTCATTTGATGGAGTGCAGGAACCTAACAGAGGAAGGCAAGAGACTTCATAGACAATGAATGAAATTTTTTGCCATTTTGGTTTTGGAAGCGCACATGGGATCATTCTTAAGATCCATCAGGTGCTGAGAATCTAAGTCACAGCCACACACAGGCCCAAGAGGCTGATAAAGACACATCCCTTTCCAAAGCAATTAAGCAATGAGCCACAGGTGAGGCCCATTCATTTCCATTTGAAAACTGTTTTCTTCAGGCTTCACAAAGGGGTGGCCTGAGGCAAAGATCTTCCTGACATTCAGTGCAACACAACAATAAGTAAGCAAAAGGCCCAAAGCAGGGTTTCTGCACTGAGACTTTCCTGGACACACTGATATCTGAGTTTTCTGAGATGCTCGCCATTCTCTTCAGCTATCCAGTACATGGCCATGTCACAGAGCTTGGAGGTAGTACATATTTTGGACACAAATCCATGAGCCTATTCTGGAGAGTGGCCAGAATTCAGGAAGAAAACAACAACTTAGAAAGATAGCAGGTGTTGCACATCGATAAGACAAGCTGCAGTCCATTCATATATTGGGCAGGATGAATTTTGGTATGACTTATACTAGACAGGACACATCCATTAATGCATTCTCTTTTCTAATGTCTACAACAACGGACACAGTGGGATACACAGAAACAGAAACACTCGCCGTGTCAAATGACTTACTAGAAACTGTCCACTCCAAACCAAACAAACCGCCTTTCCTATCTATTCTGAGAACATGAGACAAAACAACAAACCCACACCCACTCCCACAAAGGCACCTCCTTCCCCCAAGTAGGTCTGTGACTATCCGGAGTGTCCTCTGACTGGTGGGCCATACTATGTTCCCCCAAAATGGCCTGTCTTCTCTCAGATCTTGTTTCCTTGACCAACTCTGTGAAGATGTCAGGAAAAAGTGGTTAGCCACTACCTGTTTTCTCAGGAAAGGTCCATCTTCAGAGCTCTCCTGGCATTTGGCCATCCTCACATCATTAGGTACCAAGAAAACTGACTCTCTCCTTGGTAAATCCAAACAAGTGAGCCCACTGGGACTGGGACTGCGACTGCCTCTGGGTGCCTGGCTTCTTGGATACCAAGTTCAGAGAGTTCCATCACCAAGGAAATGAGGTATGTCACATTCTTTGGAACTGAATGAGGTCACTGCCTTGGCAACCACTTTGTCCTAACAGTTGCTTCAAAGGGTAACATAAAATGGAGGTTGCCCCCGCTTCCTGTGACACTTTCATAAGGTAGAATGTATATCACCATGGGCACCCGGGAACAGCTCTCCACTCAGGCGTGGTTTCGTCCATCTTCTCTACAATATGAAGAGAGAGATTCAGATTCAGACACATCCCTTCATCCTGACCAGGTTGTTTGCCATGGAAAATGACTTTTGCTCTCTCAGGAGCTTCATACCTGCCTACAACTTCTCCAGGTATCATTTGTGCATGGACATTTGAGGTTCTCATCAGGTGGAAGGTCCCCAACTTTCCTGTATTGTAAGAACCACTCTGTCCCTGCTCTTCTGTAAAATGATTGAGGGAACAGTGTATACTTGGGGTTAAAAACAGGTTTGATTTGGGTTACGAGTGATTCTGTGTGATGAATAATGGTATTGGGAACTTGCAATATTTACAAGAATATAGAGGTGAAATATAAGTAGGAAAACAGAAATCTAGGTATGATTTGAAGCCCAGAAGGGTTTTGCCCTTGATTGGGATACTTAGCTTTGAATGATGTTCTGCAAAGATGCCTCAGATAATTCGATATACAATGGCATAGGACCTTGTACATTGGATGATTGAATTTAGAAGAGAACATCCAGTCAAAAAGGGATATTCAGTAGGATTAGGAAGATAGTCGGTAGGTTTAGGAAGACGAGTGAGTATAGGATTTGGACCAAAAGTTCTTTAGCAATAGACTTTCGGTTGTTGAGTGAATATAAATGTCAGCACATATGAAGAGTCAGTCACTATGTTGAACTGGGGAAAATATGTAGAAAAGCAGATATCAATAGAAACATTACGAAATCAGGCAAAGTATAAAGTGAGTGATAGAATTAGACATTTTCAACAGGGTTGAGTTTGAATATATAAATTAGGAAAAAAACAAATATGTAGTCACTAATAGGATTGACAATTGACAGCATTAGGCAACCTGGACATGGATTTTTTTAGAAATCCATGTTCACTTTCCATTTAGGCTTTGGTACAATCATAAGTGTGACCTTTCCATTTTTGGTCCAGAATATTACTGTGATAATGAGGTGACATGAGTATTTCTTTCACCATTTCTGGGAGTAATATATTGAAGATGTAAAATGAGAATAAGGGGTACAAAGAGGTGTACCCTGTTTCTAGGAACATAGAGAAAAAGCATGAATAGACCATACTGTGAATAAATAATATAACTTTTTTGAACTTTAAATAATGAATTGAACTGATATCTGAAAAATTAAAGGAAATCGTATATTGATATACAATCATTCATTCCAACCAGGTATATATGTAATGGAAATATTTGTGTTTAGGTTTATCATGAAGAGTGTGTGAGTTTTGCTTCAAAATGATTATGGAAATTCAAAATAATGTGTTTGGAAAGAAGTCTCATGAAAAGACCTGTCAAGAAACCCTGACAATACATGTGTTCTGAAGCAAGAAGTGGTGAAAGTTGAAACAAATGCTTATTGATTTGTGAACTTGTGGATGAAATGTATATCCTGTGATGTGCAAAAACTGAAGAAACAATAATGTACCAGTGTCGAATACAAATGAATGACAAATTACAGATCATGTCCCATAGGAGTCTACTTGCTTTGATGTAAGACTGGGTCAGTTACTGTAGAATAATTAGGATTTGTATGCACCATTCACTAAAGTTAGTTTTCAGTACTAGGAAACAAATATGTATTTCAGGTGGATGAATATTTCTGATTATAATCTTGTGAAAAGTGGATTATAAATCCACATACATGAACATGAATGAATTTAGAGAGTGTATATTAGACGCATATATTTCATATTTTGAAAAATTTGGAGAGTATATCTATATCTATATCTGTATCTATACACACACACACACACACACACACAAACACAAACACTCACAGACATAAAAAATACCAATATAAATGCCAATCGAAATTCATCAGTAAATATGTATCATCCACAAATGCAAAAATATTTATTATACTGAACATGAGGTAATGTATAATGTTGTTCTACTAGGACGCTCTCCTATAGGTTGAATTTTCATTTCCAACAGCATTTAGGAGGAGTGAACCCTTCTCACAATTTGTATCTGCCAAGACAGCCACCTCACAAAAATGTACGTGTGATACCTGGTAGGATTCTATATATGCATATAAATATACATGTGTGAATAGGCTACAGAAAAGGGAAACAAGAATTCACATATTTGTTAAGTTTAAAAACACATGGAGAATATTTCAATTAGAATTTGACTAGATTTATAACTCCTACCTTATATAATGCAAATGTCAAGTCCAACTATACAACATGTCTCCTCTGAAGTACTTGTATTTCTAATGTGTTGGTTTAATTTTCTCCATTATATTAGGATGAATAGTCTGAGTCTACTAGGTATGGGTTAGTGTCAGGGATTCAGTATTTCGAATGGAAAATTGGAAAATGAATCCAATGTGTATGTAAATATATGCTGCACAAATATCCTCCCGCTCTCATCCAGAACAAAGCCTTGACATTACCTTCACCCCAAGTAAGACACAATTAGAGGAGAAGAGTTACAAAATCAGTGAATACATATCTGGAATGGAAAATGCTCAGGAGTTCACAACCTTGGAGGTGGTAGAGGAGTTTCCAAAACTAAGGGACAGAGTAAACCCTCCACAAACATGGAGCTCTGCTGGCCTAAAAACTTTTTGAGAAACTGCCTCTGCGCTTCCACACTTGAAATATATGTTGTTTTCAGGAGATTTGGCTTCCTCTGTAGTGAGACCATCAAAGCTGGGTCTGCATCTATGTGACCTGGAGGACATGGTTTCTTATTTTCCAATGAACAAGATGAAGCAGTGCTGAATCCTCTTTTGTAGGTAAACTGAGGCCACTGGGGACTAAGTGTCTCCCCGTGTGGACTGTGAAGCCATTTGGTCCTCCTCCACTTTTTGTGGTGTTTTTGCTGCTGCACTGTGAGTTTGGTATTTGTTTCACGAAATACTAGGAGCTAAACTGGGACACAGTGCTGGAGGGAGTTCTGTCACGTGTGGTGGGTCAGGGTCTGAAAGAGAATGCACCAACTAGGCTCCTATCTCTCACAGCTTGCCCCATTGGCCCCTTGTCCATATCAACCTGATTCTTAATTTTCCTCTGAAATCTTTCCATATAACAAGATGCCTTTACATATAAGGGTCTGCTGGCTGCACCATGTCAGTTACAAGCCATTTGGAATCCAATGGTAGATAAACATGGCCCTACCACGGATGTTTTATCAAACACCTCCCCACCATTGCTCTAGAGCCACTACTCAGCAGGCTCCAACTTACTGGCATTTCTGTTCTACAACATTTTCATGAAACTCAGTAAATCAAGGCACTGTCTGGTATCCTCATGATCAGCAACAGGAAATCCAATGTTTCTCCAGTGCCACCTGGTCATAGGAATTTCAAAAATTTCATCGTATTTATCTAGCCATTTTTCAAGCAAGAAGTTGGAGGCACTGTGGGTTTCAGTTCATTCAGCAAACATTAAATGGTGAGGAAGCTCATTTCAATGAAATCTCTGGAGAACTCTCACAGGCACGGCTTCCCAAAGAGTGGACAAAAGGTCACATTAGGCGAGGCCCATTGAGGTCTACAATGTGAGGTCCATGTGTGTTTTGACTCTCAACTATGGCTGCCATTTCTTTAAGAATAAAATCATGTGATATCCTTGCTGAGATTCCCAGGCCTCTGTGGAAATCCACCCGGGGCCTAGGTCTCAGTTTCCAAGAGCGACTTTCATGCGTGGCCTCTTAAAATCCCAACAAAATTCATGGCAATGCTTCTCTGAGTTCAGTTCCAAAAACCCAGTCTCTAAGGGGAATCACACCAGAGTTCAAGTCCACGTGGACCCAGTCATTTTTTCCAATGCCACACAAATGACCAAAATTAAAACCAAAACACTCCCACATGGCCCTCATCTTATTCCGTATAGTCAATCATCTTAACCTCTGGCTGGAGGTTTCCCTGAGGGGCGCAGCCAATGACAGTGTCCAAAATCTGCTCGTTTGCCCCTCATTTGCCTAAAGTCAGGGTAGCCTGGACACCGTTTCTGTGAACCAGGAGTGAACAAATAAGCCTGCGGTTAATACTTCTGTGTTTCTCCAATTTGAGGCCTACTGATTTTAGGTATCGATTCTTTAGGTGATTTAGAGTCATGCGAAAACACAAGCACCTCTGCAGGGCTTTGAAAAACTCATTTGACCCAAAGAATCCCTATTGTCATTTGATGGAGTGCAGGAACCTAACAGAGGAAGGCAAGAGACTTCATCCACAATGAATGAAATTTTTTGCCATTTTGGTTTTGGAAGCTCACATGGGATCATTCTTAAGATCCATCAGGTGCTGAGAATCTAAGTCACAGCCACACACAGGCCCAAGAGGCTGATAAAGACACATCCCTTTCCAAAGCAATTAAGCAAAGAGCCACAGGTGAGGCCCATTCATTTCCATTTGAAAACTGTTTTCTTCAGGCTTCACAAAGGGGTGGCCTGAGGCAAAGACCTTCTTGACATTCAGTGCAACACAACAATAAGTAAGCAAAAGGCCCAAAGCAGGGTTTCTGCACTGAGACTTTCCTGGTCACACTGATATCTGAGGTTTCTGAGATGCTCGCCATTGTCTTCAGCTATCCAGTACATGGCCATGTCACAGAGCTTGGAGGTGGTACATATTTTGGACACAAATCCATGAGCCTATTCTGGAGAGTGGCCAGAATTCAGGAAGAAAACAACAACTTAGAAAGATAGCAGGTGTTGCACATTGATAAGACAAGCTGCAGTCCATTCATATATTGGGCAGGATGAATTATGGGATGATTTATACTAGACAGGACACATTCATTAATGCATTCTCTTTTCGAATGTCTACAACAACGGACACAGTGGGATACACAGAAACACTCGCCGTGTCAAATGACTTACTAGAAACTGTCCACTCCAAACCAAACAAACCACCTTTCCTATCTATTCTCAGAACATGAGACAAAACAACAAACCCACACCCACTCCCACAAAGGCACCTCCTTCCCCCAAGTAGGTCTGTGACTATCCGGAGTGTCCTCTGACTGGTGGGCCATACTATGTTCCCCCGAAATGGCCTGTCTTCTCTCAGATCTTGTTTCCTTGACCAACTTTGTGAAGATGTCAGGAAAAAGTGGTTAGCCACTACCTGTTTTCTCAGGAACGGTCCATCTTCAGAGCTCTCCTGGCATTTGGCCATCCTCACATCATTAGGTACCAAGAAAACTGACTCTGTCCTTG
Source organism: Callospermophilus lateralis (assembly GCF_048772815.1). Classification (NCBI taxonomy): domain Eukaryota; kingdom Metazoa; phylum Chordata; class Mammalia; order Rodentia; family Sciuridae; genus Callospermophilus; species Callospermophilus lateralis. The sequence continues at coordinate 446,594 of NW_027512566.1, forward strand.
GTAAATCCAAACAAGTGAGCCCACTGGGACTGGGACTGGGACTGCCTCTGGGTGCCTGGCTTCTTGGATACCAAGTTCAGAGAGTTCCATCACCAAGGAAATGAGGTATGTCACATTCTTTGGAACTGAATGAGGTCACTGCCTTGGCAACCACTTTGTCCTAACAGTTGCTTCCAAGGGTAACATAAGATGGAGGTTGCCCCTACTTCCTGTGACACTTTCATAAGGTAGAATGTATATCACCATTGGCACCCGGGAACAGCTCTCCACTCAGGCCTGATTTGGTCCATCTTCTCTACAATAAGAAGAGAGAGATTCAGATTCAGACACATCCCTTCATCCTGACCAGGTTGTTTGCCATGGAAGATGACTTTTGCTCTCTCAGGTGCTTCATACCTGCCTAGAACTTCTCCAGGTATCATTTGTGCATGGACATTTGAGGTTCTCATCAGGTGGAAGGTCCCCAACTTTCCTGTATTGTAAGAACCACTCTGTCCCTGCTCTTCTGTAAAATGATTGAGGGAACGGTGTATACTTGGGGTTAAAAACAGGTTTGATTTGGGTTACGAGTGATTCTGTGTGATGAATAATGGTATTGGGAACCTGCAATATTTACAAGAATATAGAGGTGAAATATAAGTAGGAAAACAGAAATCTAGGTATGATTTGAAGCCCAGAAGGGTTTTGCCCTTGATTGGGATACTTAGCTTTGAATGATGTTCTGCAAAGATGCCTCAGATAATTCCATATACAATGGCATAGGACCTTGTACATTGGATCATTGAATTTAGAAGAGAACATCCAGTCAAAAAGGGATATTCAGTAGGATTAGGAAGATAGTCGGTAGGTTTAGGAAGACGAGTGAGTATAGGATTTGGACCAAAAGTTCTTTAGCAATAGACTTTCGGTTGTTGAGTGAATGTAAATGTCAGCACATATGAAGAGTCAGTCACTATGTTGAACTGGGGAAAATATGTAGAAAAGCAGATATCAATAGAAACATTACGAAATCAGGCAAAGTGTAAAGTGAGTGATAGAATTAGACATTTTCAACAGGGTTGAGTTTGAATATATAAATTAGGAAAAAAACAAATATGTAGTCACCAATAGGATTGACAATTGACAGCATTAGGCAACCTGGGCATGGATGTTTTTAGAAATCCATGTTCACTTTCCATTTAGGCTTTGGTACAATCATAAGTGTGACCTTTCCATTTTTTGTCCAGAATATTACTGTGATAATGAGGTGACATGAGTATTTCTTTCACCATTTCTGGGAGCAATATATTGAAGGTGTAAAATGAGAATCGGGGGTACAAAGAGGTGTACCCTGTTTCTAGGAACATAGAGAAAAAGCATGAATAGACCATACTGTGAATAAATAATATAACTTTTTTGAACTTTAAATAATGAATTAACTGATATCTGAAAAATTAAAGGAAATCATATATTGATATACAATCATTCATTCCAACCAGGTATATATCTAATGGAAATATTAGTGTTTTGGTTTATTATGAAGAGTGTGTGAGTTTTGCTTCAAAATGATTATGGAAATTCAAAATAATGTGTTTGGAAAGAAGTCTCATGAAAAGACCAGTCAAGAAACCCTGACAATACATATGTTCTGAAGCAAGATGATTAAAGTTGAAACAAATGCTTATTAATTTGTGAACTTGTGGATGAAATGTATATCCTGTGATGTGCAAAAACTGAAGAAACAATAATGTACCAGTGTCGAATACAAATGAATGACACATTACATATCATGTCCCATAGGAGTCTACTTGCATTGATGTTAGACTGGGTCAGTTACTGTACAATAATTAGAATTTGTATGCACCATTCACTGAAGTTAGTTTTCGTACTAGGAAACAAATATGTATTTCAGGTGGATGAATATTTCTGATTATCATCTTGTGAAAAGTTGATTATAAATCCACATACTTGAACATGAATGAATTTAGAGTGTGTATATTAGACACATATATTTCATATTTTGAAAAATTTGCAGAGTATATCTATATCTATATCTATATCTATATACACACACACACACACACACACACACACAACACTCACAGACATTAAAAAGTACCAATATAAATGCCAATCGAAATTCATCAGTAAATATGTATCATCCACAAATGCAAAAATATTTATTTTACTGAACATGAGTTAATGTATAATGTTGTTCTACTAGGACTCTCTCCTATAGGTTGAATTTTCATTTCCAACAGCATTTAGGAGGAGTGAACTCTTCTCACAATTTGTATCTGCCAAGACAGCCATCTCACAAAAATGTACGTGTGATACCTGGTAGGATTCTATATATGCATATAAATATACATGTGTGAATCGGCTACAGAAAAGGGAAACAAGAATTCACATATTTGTTAAGTTTAAAAACACATGAGAATATTTCAATTAAAATTTGACTAGATTTATAACTCCTACCTTATATAATGGAAATGTCAATTCCAACTATACAACATGTCTCTGGAGAACCTTTGGATGTCCTGTTGTTTATCATGAGTATACTAGACAGTGCCTTGATTGACTGTGTTTCATGAAAATGATCTAGAACAGACATGCCAGTAAGTTGGTGCCTGCTGAGTAGTGTGCCTAGAGCAGTGGTGTGTATGTGTGTCATAATACATCTCTGATGTGGCCATATGGATTTGCCATTGGCTTCCAAATGGCTTGTGACAGACATGGTGAGGCCAGCAGACACTAATATGTAAGGGCGTCTTGTTATATGGAGAGGTTTCATGGCAATGTTAAGAATCAGGTTGCAATAGACAAGGGAGAAAGCTATGTGGGATAGAAGCCTGGTTGGTGCATTCTCCTGCAGACCCTGACCCACCACATGTGGCAGAACTCCATCCAGCACTGTGTCCCTTTTGAACTCCTTGTATTTCGTGAAGCAAATACCAAACTACCAATGCAGGAGAAAGAAAAACCATGAAAAAGTGGAGGATGACCAAATGGCTTCACAGCCCAGATGGGGAGAGACTTAGCACGCACTGGTCACATTTTACTTAAAAGAGAGAATTCACCACTGCTGCCTCATGTTCATTAGAAAATAAGAAACCATGTCCTCCAGGTCACATAGAATCAGACCCAGCTTTGATGGTCTCACGACAAAGGAAGCTAAAGCTCCTGAAAACAACATATATTTCAAGTGCCCAACCTCAGAGGCAGTTTATCAAGAAGTCCTTTAGGCCAGCAGAGCTCCATGTTTGTGGAGTTTTTAACCTGTCACTTACTTATGGAAACTTCTCTACCACATCCAAGGTTGTGAACTCCTGAGCATTTTCCATTCCAGTTATATATTCACAGATTTTATAACTCTTCTCCACTAATTGTGTCTTACTTGGGGTGAAGGTAATGTCAAGGCATTGTTCTGGATGAGAGAGGGAAAATATTTTGTGTAGCACATATTTGATAGACATTGGATTCTTTTTCCTATTTTCCATTCAAAATACTGAATCCCTGACACTAACACATACCCTACTAGACTCTGACTACTAATCCTAATATGATGGAGAAAAATAACCCAAATAGAACAGAAATACAAGCAGGTCAGAGGAGGCATGGTGTATTTTTGAACTTTTCTTTTGCATAATAAATGTTAGGTGTTATAAATCTAGTGAATTTTTATTTGGAATAGTTTTTCATGTGTTTTTAAAATTAACAAATATGTGAATCCCTGCCTCCCTTTCTCTCTAGCCTATACAGCACATGTATTTTTATATGTACATATAGAATTCTACCTGGTATCACACGTACATTTTTGTGAGATTGCTGACTCGGCAGATATAAATTGTGTGAAGAGACTACCCCTCTTAAACGCTGTTGGAACTAAAAATTCAACCTATGGGTGAGCTTCCTAGTACAACAACATTATACATAATTTCATGTTCAGTAAAGTATATATTTTTGCATCAGTAGATGTTATATATTTCATTATAAATTTCATTTGGCATATATTACTACTTTTTTATGTTTCTCTGTGTGTTTTTTTGGTATATATATATATATATATATATATATATATATATATATATACTCTCCTGATTTATCAAAACATGAAATATATGTGTCTTATATACACTCTCTACATTCATACATTCATTCATGTTCATGCATGAGGAAATATAATCAACTTTTCTCAAGATTATTATTGGAAATATTCATCCACCTGAAATACATATTTGTTTCCTTGTACTGACAACTCACTTCTGTGAATGGTGCATACAAATCCTAATAATTCTACAGTATCTGACCCAGTTTAACATCAATGCAAGTAGATTCCTATGGGACATGATGTGTATTTTGACGTTCATTTATATTCCACACTGCTACATTAATATTTCTGCAGTTTTTGCACATCATAGGATATATATTTCATCCACAAGTTCACAACTTTATAGGTATTTTTTCACTTTTAATCATTTCCTGCTTCAGAACACATGTATTCCTCCCGGTTTCTTGACTGGTCTTTTCATGAGACTTCTCTGCAAACACATTTTTTTTAATTTCATAATCAGTTTTGAAGCAAAACTCACACACTTTTCATGATAAACCATAAATCTAATATCACCATTAGATGCATAACTGTTTGGAATGGATGATTGTATATCAATATTAGGTTTCCTCTATATTTTCAGAAATCAATTCAATCCATTATTTAAAGTTCGAACCAGTTATATTATTTATTCACAGTATGGTCTATTCATGCATTATCTCTATATTCATAGGCACAAGGTACACCTATTTGTACCCCCAATTAATTTATACGTCTTCAAAATATTGCTTTCCTACATATTTTACCCAGTTCATCATTGTGACTGACTCTTCACATGTGCTGACATTTACATTCACTCTCTACCTGAAACCCTATTGCTAAAGAACTTTTGGTCCAAATCCTATACTCACTCTTTTATCTAAACCCACCGACTATTTTCCTAATCCTACCGAATATCCCTTTTTGACTGGATGTTCTCTTCCACATTCAATCATCCAAATTAGAAGGTCCTATGCCATAGTATATTGATTTAACTGAGACAACTGTGCAGGACATAAATCAATGCTAAGTATCCCAAACAAGGGCCCAATGCCCTTCTGGGCTTCAAAACTTACCTAGATTTCTGTTTTCATACTTATATTTCACCTATATATTCTTATAAATATCGCAGGTTCCTAATACAAATATTCATTCCAGAGAATGATTCCTAACCCAAATTGAACATGTTATTAACCCTAACCATACACTTTTCCCTCAATCTAATTTTACAGAAGAGCAGGGACAGAGTTGGTCTTACAATACAGGAATATAGGCGATCTTCCAGCTGCTGAAAACCTAAAAGGTCCATGCTGAAATGATCCTTGGAGAAGATGTAGGCATCTATGAAGGACATGAGAGAGCAAAAGTCATCTTCCATGGCAAACAACCTGGTCAGGTTGATGGGATGTGTCTGAATTAGCCTCTCTCTTCCTAATGTAGAGAAGATGGACCAAACCATGCCTGTGTGGAGAGCTGTTCCCCGGTGCCTATGGTTGATATACCATTCTAACATATGAATGAGTCACAGCAAGTAGAGGCAGCCTCCATCTTTTGGGAACCATGTAAGCAACTGTTAAAACAAAGTGGTTTCCAAGGCAGTGACTTCATTCAGATCTTGAAGAAAGTTATATCACCTTACAGTTTTGGTAATGAAAGTCTGTGATCTTGGGATCCAGGAAACCAGGCACACAGAGTCAAACACACTCCATGTCCCAGTGGGCTAACTTGTTTGGATTTAACAAGACAGAGTTACTCTTTCTTTGTACCTACTGATGTGAGGACAGCCAAATGCCTGGAAACTATGAAGACTGGCCTTTCCAGAGAAAGCAGGTAGTTTCTCACCATGGGCTCCTGACAACTTCACAGAGTTGGCCAAAGAGAACAGATTGGAGACAGGACACGCCATTTTGGGGGAACATAGTATGGCCCACAAGTCAGAGGACACTCCGGATAGTCACAGACCTACTTGGGGAAAGGAGGTGACTTTTTGGGTGTGAGTGTGAGTTTGTGGTTTTGTCTCATGTTCTGAGAATAGTTAGGAAAGCTGGTTTGTTTGTTTTGGAGTGGACTGTGTCTAGTAAGTCCTTTGACAAGGTGAGTGTTTCTGTGTCTATATATCATACTGTGTCCGTGATTGTAGACATTAGAAAAGAGAATGCATCAATGGATGTGTCCTGTCTACAAGAAAGCTTCAAAGCATTCATCCTGTGCAATTAATGAATGGACTGCAGGTTGCCGTATGGATGGGCAACTCCTGCCATCTTTCTAAATTCCTGTTTTCTTCCTGAATTCTGGACACTCTCCAGAATACGCTCATGATTTTGTGTCCAAGATATGTACCACCTCCATCTCTGTGACATGGCCATGTACTGGATAGCTGAAGGGAATGGCGAGTATCTCAGAAAACTCAGATATCAGTATGCCCAAGAAAGTCTCAGTGGAGAAACCCTGCTTTGGGCCTTTTGCTTACCTATTCTGTTGCCCTGAATGTCAGGAAGGTCTTTGCCTCAGGCCACAATTTGTGAAGCCTGCAGAAAATAGTTTTCAAATGGAAAAGAATGGTCATTACCTGTGCCTCTTTGCTTAATTGCTTTGGAAATGGATGTTTCTGAATCAGCCTCTCAGCCCTATGTGAGGCTGTGGCTTAGATTCACAGCACATGATGGGTCGAAAGAAAAATCCCATGTGTGCATCCCAAACCAAAATGGGCAAAAGAGCTGTCAGAGTGGTTCTTACAATACAGGAAAGTTGGGGACCTTCCACCTGATGAGAACCTCAAATGTCCATGCACAAATGATACCTGGAGAAGTTGTAGGCAGGTATGAAGCACCTGAGAGAGCAAAAGTCATCTTCCATGGCAAACAACCTGGTCAGGATGAAGGGATGTGTCTGAATCTGAATCTCTCTGTTCTTATCGTAGAGAAGATGGACCTAACCAGGCCTGAGTGGAGAGCTGTTCCCGGGTGCCAATGGTTGATAAACATTCTACCTTATGAAAGTGTCACAGGAAGTAGGGGCAACCTCCATCTTATGTTACCCTTGGAAGCAACTGTTAGGACAAAGTGGTTGCCAAAGCAGTGACCTCATTCAGTTCCAAAGAATGTGACATACCTCATTTCATTGGTGATGGAACTCTCTGAACTTGGTATCCAAGAAGCCAGGCACCCAGAGGCAGTCCCAGTCCCAGTCCCAGTTGGCTCACTTGTTTGGATTTACCAAGGACAGAGTCAGTTTTCTTGGT